>NC_053022.1:568693854-568993854 GCF_003073215.2 Triticum urartu | reverse complement strand
GAGGCAGAGGATGGGAGCCATGAGGAGGTACCACACGATGTGGTGGATCTCCCACACCGGGTGCGGCACGCCCTTGACGAGAAAGAGGCAAGCGATCCAAGGCGCAAAGAAGAAGTTGACACGCACTGGGTGGTGGAACTCCCGGCGAACGGCCTCGAAGTAGAAGATAACTTTGAGGAGGTAGGTGATGGAGACGATGGCGGTGAGGGCGACAGAGGCCCACCAGAGGACGTGGTTGACGGTGGGGTGCACGTGGAGGAATGCCGTTGAGTGCTCCGACTCGAGTGTCTTCCACAGCATCGCTTGGGTGCTCATGCCAAGGCACATCCCGAACGCGCTAATCGGGAACCGGAGAAGGAACGGCCATTGCTCATCCTCAGGCAGCACTGCCACCTCCGTTGACTGCATGCCCACACTTTTGTCAGAGACTGGCTATGATGCTTGTTAAGTTGTTATAATAAGGTGAAAATTTGGGTGGAATGCGGAATACGGCACGGTTTATGTGCAGAGGTTTATGTGGTATACCTACCCGAAGGGTCTCGAGCTCGGGGCCTTCGAGGGCGGCGAAGTAGCGATCGGCTGAAGGGACTATGTTTTCCTCGTCGGTGTCCTCACCGGAGGTATTGGGCGCGGCACCATGCTCGATGTCAACTGGCGGCAGGCCATGCTGCAGACCTCGGAGGCTGGAGAGCTGCCGGTCGAGGCGGCCCGAGAAGGTCTTGAAGTGATCAAACCGGCGGTCCAGCTCCCGCGTGCTGTCGCTCCGCAGCAGCGCTGGTGCCTCGCCGCCGCCTACCAGGGATCTCCACGAGTGGTGCTGGGTCTGCTTCATCAGCCGCGGCTCGGCAGTGATGTGACCTTCGAGCTTTGAATCGCTCGGCAGCACCCGATTCTCGCCCATTTCGGGGTTGCACGCGCGGATTGACGTCGGCAGGCCAAGCTGCGCCTGAGAGAGGTAGAGCCCCGACGGCGAGCCCGGCAAGCACGGCGTCTCAGCGTGAGCAGCCGCGGCCGCGTCCTTGATGGTCAGCTTCCTGGCGCCGCCGACGACAACGGTGGCCTCCATAAAAAAAGCGGCATGAGCTAGCTCACTAGCGCCGGCGGCCCGCGACGGGACACCAACGAGAAGCGGCTCCGGGGACAGAGCACACCCTGCCTCGCCGTCCAGTACCCCTGCTATCTGGATGCTGTTCTCTCTGGACGCCATGGCAACAACTCTCCCTGTCTCTCGACCGTCGGCACAAGCTCTCCAGAGCAAAACACAACGCTGCCAGCAGGAGGTGGTTCGTCGTGGATGTATGTGTATCCCGTTGTGGCTGCCGTATATATACACATGGCGAGTAGGACAGACAGAGGATCTGCAAATCGATCCGTGCAAGTGGCACGCCGGCAATCACATGGATGGGAACACGTATGCACGAAGGTTCCACGCATCACTGCACGTTGCAGGTACCTCAAAAGGTAGGTATATTGTTTTCTTTTCCGAACACAATACAAATGCATACACTCGTACATACACACATAAACTCATCCTTAGTGGCGGAGCTAGGTACGGCACACCTAAATTTTGAAGCAAATACACTAGTACAGCTACGTGCTAAGCATAGAGGGCTTGAACTTGGATGGACTGGTTCCACCACAAGAAACCTCACTATATTCGATTATATGACAAACAAATCAACCTTTTATGTTTCCTTTTCACATTCCCATCATGTGAATGTTCTACGAATTTGTTCATTCCTGGTCAAGTGAGATTTAATTCTCATCGATACCAAGGATATTGAGATACGTGAAAATGTTTTTTAGCTCTAAAAATACATTCTAGTTTTCAAACTTATTTCGTACTCCCGATGTTTTAAAATATTCAAAATTTTAGGTTTGTCCTAGTTCACTGTTCTTTTAGTTTGACTAAGCCTATAAAAAGTACTTCAATATAGAGTAGTATACTACTACACCAAATTAGTTCTATTAAATTCATCACAAGATCTATTAAATTCACCATAGAGTACTGTATATATTTTGGTGATGTGCAACATGCTGCAGTGCATGAAGTCAAAAAGTTAAGCCTGCCTTTGTTGTCGTGAGCCCTGAGCAGTTGACCTAGCGAGCCAGGTAGCTCGTGCATTCCGTCATTAGTCGCACCACATGCCGTGCATGCATGCATGCAAAGGCCAACTTGCTCAGTTGCTCTTGATTCCCGTGTTCCTGGTCTGGTGCATTTGTGCCCCGACCACTACATGACATGCATGCAAAGGGCGCCCTTTCGTGCATACGTGGAGCCAGCTGTGGGCGATCTCGCTTGACCAAGATAAAGTAGGTGGAGTACTACTACGCTTCCTCACTCAACTACTGTCCCGGTACGGACAACACTTGACTTGCCATGGGCCAAAAGTCTTTAGATTTCATCGTTTATCTGTTAAAATAGATAGGTTTTGATGATAACTTGGCGACGAGTTCAGCCACGTGGCATGAGGGCAGGTCAGCACTCGGCACAAAAGTAAAAAAAAAAGTACAGAAAAAAGTGGAGGACAAATGACGAAGAGACATAATGATCGAGAGCTCGGAGAAAGATCATCCATGTATAATAGGAGATTAGGAGTAAACGTTTTACCGCTGTTTTTTCCCGTAGAACTATGCTTTACCGCGTCATAACACGTACCACGTACAATGACTCATGTCGACATGGAGATACATGTGAAGATCATGGGGATGCATGTACACATGTAGTGCGTCTAGTACCATCGAGGATCTTCTCAGTAGACGACTGCGAAGTATTTTACTCAGGCGACCAAGTGACGTGGATCGATGTGCGTGAGCTCTTATTTCTATCAGCTCGATCAGTTCGTGTCTTCGTGATCAAGTATCTTTATAATACTTTTATTTTTGCACTACTCAGGCGCATGCACGTGCGTACACGTCGATGCATGCATGCATGTACGGTCCGTACATTCGTTTATCAGGAGTCAACTAGAACAAGTAAAACATAGTGTGGAGTTTGTGTCCGGGACGGCCATTTTGGCTCTTGGGTGCCGGAGAAGCCATTATACCGATGATAAGTGCCTGGAGATGCTATGGCATAATCCAGGGAAGGTCAGAAATGATATAATACATAATGCATAAATTTTCTTTTTGAGGGGAACATACTACATGGAAGGATGACCGTTTTGGCTCTGGAGAGGATATGCTCCTGGATGAACAATAAATTCAAAATAAATACTCACTTAAAATGAAATTGGTCATCGTGTATTTAAGATGTTCAGTTTTTAAATTGTTCATCGTGTATTTTAAATAAAATTGAAATCATTTTGTATACGTCATGAACATATTTTTTTAATGTGAACATTTTGAAAATGTCATGATCATGTTCTTGAATGGCACATACATTTTTTAAAGTTAAGCAATAAATTTAGTTCATTTCTTGAACATTTTTTGGAAAATTTGACAAACATATTTTAAACATGTGAGGGATCTTGCAAAAACATTTTAGGAATGGGACTGGCCCGGCCATATTAAGAACACTAGCTAAGGACCCTGATGCTACCACTTGGATCTAAGACATACATACTAATACTCATAATTTCCATAGTCATACTGGTGATTTGGAGGAGCTCAAAGGACCTTCAACAAAGGGTACCTGTACCCAATCCCAACACAGGTGTGTGGGTACAGAATACCTAGGGGAGCGAGGCAACTCTCTCTAAGGAACTCAGACAAAATAACCCCGTAACTTTGGAAGAAGGGGTGCTTCCAGATGGACAATAAGTGATTGATATTATACCTCTCAGACCATAACTTCTTGTTTTAGAGGGGGGAGAGGTCCATCAAGCTTGATCAACCATTAACAAAGCAATCCTAATGTGGGAGGTTCTCTCTTTTGGCGTAATAGGCCTCACTTTGGGAGGTCCACACGACGGGCAATTAGCTCAGTGATAGACCATGCACCTAATAATCGCCCGCGAGTTCCCAAAAAAATGTATCAAATTGGAACTTGTGACCAATCCCAACATGGAAGGATTTAAAAAACTTATACAAACATGAAGTATTTTTGGAGATTCTTGCTAGAATGTCAACTTTACATTTTAAAGAAAAAGGGTGTGGAAGCATATTTCTTCTGAATGTGACACTTAAATGCATGTGAAGTAAAGCATCACCCCTACGATTCGAACCAATTGGGAGATAATCAATACAGTCCTTTTCGTGTTTTGTTAAATGTTACAAACATTTTTTGAATGGTCTAAGATTTTTTTTCCTAAAACTAAATGAACAAATTTTGTGTGTAATATATTTTTAATGGTGATTAACATTTAAATAATTGGGTAAGTAAATTTTTACAAAATATTTATATTTCAATTTTTTGAAAACTTAAATAAAAGTTAAAAGGGAAAAAGAACGAAACATACCTGCATGACGAGCCAACAAGAGAAGAAATCTTATTGGGTCGGCCAACTAGAGTAGCCCTTTGAGGCGATAAGACCATCGCTGTCGTATATTCTATGTGTCGCACATGGCAATAGACTGTCGTTGTTTCGCACAGGGGTGACGAGTAAGCCGACGAAATCACTGTACTCCTTGCAAAGATAACTTTCAGTTTCTCAGGTTGCACAAGTGGCACGTGTGCCACTTGTCGCAACAGGGAGTTTTCTCTTTTTTCGTAGATCAGTTTATTTAAAATGTTTTATCTCTTAAACCATGCATCCAAATCTCGAAACGTTTTCACTGTTGGATTCCTTGCGTCAAGATCTTCAAAATTAGATCACATGTTGATAGATTTTGATGAACATTTTTTCACAGAAAAATAAACAAAAAACCAGACCATGAGCATGTTTTTTCCTTTCCGAATGTCGTTTCCAAGAGGCACAATCATGCCTCTCGCGGAAGCAAAACCGTCCGTCTCATGGAAAACACATTTTTTTCGTTTCCGAGAGGCATGGCCGTGACTTTCGTGGAACTAAATCCGCGCCTTTTGCGAAAGCAAAACCGTGTCTCTCGCGTAAGCAAAACCGTACCTCTCACGGAAGGAAAAAAAAGAGAAACAACTTTCTCTTTTCGTTTTCGAGAGGCACGTTCGTGCCTCTTGGAGAAGCAAAACCGTACCTCCCGCGGAAGTAAACCCGTGCCTGTCGCAGAAAAAAAAAAGAGAAAACATGCTTTTTTTTGTTTTCGAGAGCTCGCGGAATAAAAAATAAAATGTGTTTTCTCGTGCAAAAAAATAAAAAAATTTGTCCAAAAGTTAAGGAGTACCGGTGGAAAACCAAAAAGCCAAAAAACCCCTAAAAAACCATCTAAAAAGCAGAAATCGTGTGAAAAAACAAAATCCAGAGCAAACGCCCATAGTATGACACGTGATGGCAGCTGAGAGCGCGCCAAGTGACGCGCCTTCAGCCCACCCCAAGTGACCCTTGGGAAGGCTGGGAACGAACGTTTCTCAGCTAGTTGCTCCCGAAAGGCGAGTTGTCGTCGAAGCAGCACCCAACAAGTAAGTGGATAGCCCATTTAGCGCTAGAAAAAGGGTTTCTTGTTCCGGTTTTGGGAACCTTCAATGTACCAGGGCCGTATTTTAATTGTTTAGGATTTTTCAAAAGTTCAAATATAAAATTTGCATTTGAAAAAAGGTTCAAGTATTATGAAAATTTCTAGAAAATGTTTGCATATTTCAAAAAATGTTCGCTTTTTCCGAAAAATGTATGGAATTTTAAAATTTGTTTTCTCTTTAAAAAAATGGTCTCATTTTTCGCAAAAAGAATCGCAACAGTGACGGGCTGATGTGATTTAGTACGCCACAGTAACTCTGTCCAAAGCTACAGTGACTATTTCTCCTGCTCGCTTCACTGCACTGCTAATAGCCGGCCTAGTCGGGGCGCACTTCATTATTCGGATGGCCCATTTTCGCCGCTCATCTAATATTTGTTCCTTCTTCTTCTTTTTGAAGTAAATCCCTCGCTTTATTAAACTAACAAGAGATTACAATCTGACAGGAGAATTCTAGTCAGGAATTCAGGAATTACATCAAAGCAAGTAAAAAATAAATTGCTAAGAGCTTCTTTTGCATAAGTGTGTAGCCATAAGTGGTTCAAAAGAAAAAGACATAAGTGTTTTTTGGTGTTTGACACGAAAAATAATAACAAACAACGATGGTTATCGTGTTATTATCTCTCTACGCGCCAGGGGAAATAAAAAATTGCGGGCGTGCCAGTGTACAGTAGTACACAAAGAAAAGGATGCGGGAAACGAGTATTTCATTAATCTCATTGGAGAAACAAAAGTACAAGATCCCGTAAAAAAAAGTGCGCTCTGTGGCCTACTAGCGCGGCCAGCCTAACTATGGCGATTGCGGTCTCCTGATTCTCGGGGCCTCAGAAGGCTCCTGGTTAATTACTCCCGCGGGTTGCTCCACGAGATACCTCCGATTAAGCTATGTGGTCGTCTTCGTCGTCTTCGCTTCTCGTCCTCCATGCGTGATGATGGTGATGTGTGTGTGGGCAGCGTCAGAGCCCGTGTCCTCGTCGGTACACGCGCCGCAAGTGACGTGGCCTTAGCGGTGGCCGTGCCCGCCCTCGCCGTCGTGCCTCGTCGGTCTTGGCGGCGTTGGAGTAGTTGGTGTTGGGGTAGCATGGGTCGCGGTCGGCTCAGACTTCTTGATGACATGTTGCTTCATCGGGGTGTTCAAGCAGCTACTCCTTGCACGAGTAACGGTTTGGGAAGACCGGCGTCAGTGTAAAAAACCCAACGCGTGCTCACATGGGCGTGCCCGGGGTGGTTGGCACCTCGTCTCGGCTAGACGCCGAGTATTCGGCGGTCCGCCAAGACAAAGGGGCCGCCTCACGGGGCCGTGGAAAGTGGTATCGCAGAGGCCGCATCGCCTTGAGCTGGTACTACGCGAAAGAGTGACCTGTGCGCCGGCGATGCCATGGACCTGTACGCCGAGGAACTGTCCGCCATGGTGGGTGCGCCTCTCGAAGGAGGGACCGGTCTTGTACAGAGTCGTTGCAATCTTTGGTTCGGTGAAGGATCTGTATGCCATTGACCTGTTCGTCGGGGACGCGGGCCTTATGAAGGAGGAACGGGTCTTAGATCCGTCGTTGCGGATATTGGTTCCACCAAGGACCTGTACACCGTGAAGGGGAAGGTGAGTCTCGGGCTGTGTCGTCAGCGAGCTCCGGTTGCAGCACTTCGTCTCCTCCAAGAGCGTGATGCAAAACCTGTACGCCGGTGTACCCTTTGCCATGAACCTGTTCACCGTGGCCCTGTTCATGGCAATCTGTGCGTCGCGACCTGTACGCCATGAGGTGTTCACCGAGCACCATGAAGGCCGCCATGGTAAGGGCGCCGGTGCTAGCGGTTGGGCAGCGTCGTTGGCGAGCTCCGGCAGCTCCCGAGTCATCTCAGGCCAGGAACATGACACCTGAAAATAAAAGGCTTGGCATAGACGATCTTCGGCGGTGTCGGTGCAGTTTGTTGTTCCAGTGCAGTCATCTCCGATGGCGGCGACGAAATCACACAAGTGTCGTCTCCAGAGACCGGTACGCACTCTCCGCGTAGCGCATACATGCTAGAGAGAAAGAGACAGAAGAAAATAAATGTATTAGATCAAAATCTCACCCTTCAGGAACGTGAGGTTGGTATCCATGTCGCTGGCGCCGGTGTTCTCACCCGGCTGCATTGACCTGTTGATGCGATCTGGTCTTCTGCCGGCTGCGTGCCCGCGTAGACGTATGATGGATGGGTGTGGTGCTAGCGGGTCTTCTCTCCGGACGTGCGTCTAGAGATCAGAGGATGAAAAAGCCTTGCGGCGTGATGTATATGCGTGTAATGGGCGGCAGCCTTGCGGCGTAGCTGCGTGGTCTCCGTGCCTTTTTTTTCCGTGGAAGGAGATGAGCCTTTATATAGGCAGGAGCTAGGGCTGGAGGGGGCACCGTGAGCGCCGCCGATTTTCTGTTGGGCTGAGTGCGTCGTTGCCTAGAAACCAGGCTCTCCAATCCTTATCTCTTCTTATCATGTAGGTTGTTAGGCTGTTTAATCCACCACACAAAACAATCACGCGTACGTGGCTGGGCGTGGGCATCAGCGACACATACGTACACGAGCGACCTGATCAATAACGTTTCGGCTACTGTGCGTCTCCACCCATTACGTACACCAGTGCATGCCTAGCTATGCCTCCTCACGCATGAAGTGCATGATGCATGTGTATAAGACTTGTAGAGTGGTAGTTCTGTACGTGAGCCCCAGCTCTTGCATGTATATGCACCTTTGATTAATCAGGGGATTAGCTAGTAGCTTAGCATACGTTCGTCCTCTACTAGTCACCGTGTCCATTCTTTCTATTTCTTTTAACCTTTTTCTTACCAAGTCTAAACACATGGCCTAACTAGCAAAGTGGCCCATGTAAACATACTCAGGCAACTTTATTATGGACGGTGACAAAATTTCATCGAACATTTGGACTAAATAATTATCCTTGCATTGTAATGGGATATAAATATTTTAGTACGTTTTCCGTGATTTACTTGGTCATATTAATATGAATCTTAAAATGAATGTTTACAAAATCCTGCCCATAATTTATTCACCTACATAAATTTGAAGGTTTTAGTTGGTGAGAACTTATTGGCTTACCCAAAAAAGCATAAATTTACCTACTACGTCAATAAAAGTTAGGACATTTAAGGTGGTTTTTCAAGTAAGATCTGTGAAAGAAAACAGATAAGAGGGAAACAAAATCAGAAGGGAGAGAGGGAGGCGGGAGGTACGTAAGGTTGGACAAAGGACGAGGTGGGTGCCAGAATATTAAGTTATATTTAAGTAGGAGAGAAGATATATTTTGTAATCACTTATTTGATAAGAACTTATTGCCTTAAAAACATAATTTTACCCGAAAACCCAATAAAATGAGTGACAATTGGGGCGGTTGTCAAGGACAAACGAATGAAAAAGACCAGAGATAGCAGGGAAATAAAGTCAAAATGCAGAAATGAAGGGGGAACATACGTAAAATTTGATGAAGGACGGCAGTCGAAGAGAAGATTTTTTTTTTCTTCTCCTGGAGGAGCCTTCCTTCAGTACTTTTGGACGAGTAGATGCCCTCTGACTTACTCCCTCCGTCCGTGAATAAGTGTACATCTAGCTTTTGTATTAAGTCAAAGTTTTAAAACTTTGACCAACTTTATAGAAAAAGTAACAGCATTTATGACACCAAATTAGTATTCCTAGATTCGTTTTGAAATGTACTTTCATAATATACCAATTTGATGTCATATATGCAACTACTCTTTTCTATAAATTTGATCAAAATTTTAAAACTTTGACTTAAAATAAAAGCTAGATGTACACTTATTTAGGACGGAGGGAGTATACAGTAGGCAACTATGGGGAGACATGTTTCATCCATGTTCTTCCTCAAGTAACTACTTGTGAATGACATATAGATCTTTCTGCTGGAACAAGTCAATCTCAGACCAGCAAGAATGAGACAGAGATGGAGACAACACAATTTGTTGTCATTCTTGTGACCACTATACATATGCAGAGTAATAGACTTTAATTCGTCTTATGCGGCGAATATTTACTTGGATTGCTATAAAGCTAGGGCAGCGATATACATCAGACGTTAGCTCAGGGATAACTCGAGCGAATGATCGTTCTTCCAGGCAGGAGTAATGAATGAATGTTTTGTTCGCTTGAAAACCCATTCACAACGACCGTTCCAGAATTACCATGCGAGAACAGGTAAAATTGTCATGTTGTTGTAAAGGATTTGACATATTTTAAACTAAAATTACCATGCTAAGGAATCGCCATGCCAACCGAAGGGAATTGTTGTGCTACATCAACAGAAAAAGCTGAAAATTGTTATGCTTTAGAAACTAAAATTGCCATCCCAAAATGTTAGTTCAAATTGCCATCCAAGCAAAAAAAAAAATGCCACCAGCTCCTAGTTCGCTCAGAGGAATACATAAGAGCGAACCCTATAAGATTCAAGACCCAAAGTGCGTGAGGGCGTTCTCATGAATTGCTTAAAAATCTAGAAGCCATCTGCTTGTAGTTCGCTCAGAAGAGTGCATGGGAGTGAGTGCTTTAGGATTCGTGCTCAGCAGAGTACATGGGAGTGAGTGCTTTAGGATTCATGCATAGGATCCGATGTGCGAGAGGTTTTCCGTGTTCACATGAATTACTTGAAAATCTGAGTGAGTTTGTCGCACTATCAGCTTTACAACAGTTTGAGTACGGTACTCGTAGCTAGACATTTAGATGTAATTTCTACTTTTAGTGTTTGTTGTACTACATTGACAGTTGATGGATAAATCGGCAAAAAGAAGTCCCTCAAAAGAGAACCAATCTGATGATTGCACTGCTGCGCTTTAGACCTGATTTATTCCTCCCAAGCTTGTAAACGATGCACGCAGGAGTAGGATTTCTGAGAAAGAAACATCTCTATTTTCTTTAGGAACAGAACATCTCTATTTTTGTCTCTAGCGTCCCTAATGTTTCTCGTTTGTAACTTCGTGTCACAAAAAGTTTGATGTGACAGCCGTTGAAAATAACGGAGGAGATATACCGTTGAAGATGCTCTTAGCAATCGCGCACGAATCTATAGATGCTATGTTCTGCCTGCACCAACGATACGTGATCTAAAAGATATTTTCGGGACTCGTTCTTCAATTGAAGGAGTATTCGCTAATTTACTGCCGAATGCGAGTCTGGTGGCAACAAGCTGATCTTTGCTGATCACGGAGATATTTTGCAGATCTTTGCTTAATTTGACGAAAGTCATCGAGACAAAGTGGAAAGAAATCATCATATTTGCTCTCATTATTGTGACGAACGCAGAGTACAGGCATGCGGATGCAGACTGCACAGCAGGGCTAGATGGAGCTCATGCCTAGGCGGTGGCCTCCTCGGTCTTGGCGGAGCCGCCGAAGAAGTCGCTGAGGGTGGGCAGCTTGAACTCGCCGGCGGTGTCGAGCGGGATGGTGAAGTTGCCGATGATGGGGAGGTCGATGGTGAGCTTGACGAGGAGCTCGTAGTCGATGTCCCAGTCCCTCCCCAGGTCCTTCATGAGCGAGATGAGGAAGTCGTAGGGCACCTTGGCCGGCACCTCCAGCTTGGTGACCTCGCCGCTGTCCTCGATCCAGCCCGGGTCCGGGATCGTGCCGCTCGCCACCTCCCTGTTGTTATACAGGATCGCGCCGTCAGACTCAGATCCATGGATGGATGGATCTCATCCTCATCGTGCAAATGAGAGAAGGAAGAAGAAGGTGAAGATGGGGGGTGGAACTTACTTGCCGCCGCACTTGAGGTTGAAGGAGATGTCGCAGATGGGGATGCGGTGGGAGTAGGGGTTGGTGACGTTGACGTGGCTGTGCACGGTGATGGCCTCGCGGGTCATGCCCTTGAAGGTCACCTTGTCCAGCGACGCCTCCGGCTTGGGCATGTGCGCGATCTTGTCGGCAACGAACCCCTTGGCCTTGTCCATCAGGCTCGCCATGGCCGGCAACCCCAAGCTTCTTCCTCCCCTCCTCTGGTCTCTTCCGCTTCTTCCTAGCTCGATCGCTCAGCCTCGCGGGTGATGGATGAAGCACGCCAAGGAAACATCGCGGTGCGCCTGTTTATAGGTGGGCGCAGGAGGAGCAGAGCGCGGTGCCGACCGCGGACGGCGCCGCGGCGTGGGCACCACGTGCAGAGGCGCGTAGAATCCGAGTGCGATTTTTAAGAGTTTTGCTAGTACCACTACGTGCAACTTGGCGATATTTCGCGACGCCGACGCGTGGTTGAAGTTTCTGGGTTGGGTTGCGTTGCGTTGCGTGCATGGGTTGGCGCTGCGGCGGGGGGAATTTGATAACGGGAAAGGGAAAGGCACGAACGAAGCTTCGGCTGTGTGCATGCGCGACCCCACGCGGCGCGAATCCCCGGATGGACGGTGCTGAGTCGGCATCTCCTTTCGTCCTTTTCTCCCGGCTGCACTGCACCGATCGCATCGCGCCGACCAACTGACATCAAGTCCAAGTGCTCTTTGTTTTTTTATAGGGACCAAGTGCTCTTTGTTTATAGTAGTATATATTCGAACACACAAGTACTCATTTTTTTCAGAATAGCAGTGTGCATAAAAAAAAACACAGCATTTCGGTAAGCACGTTTTCTATACTAGCTATTTGCCCGTGCGCTGCAGTGAGGCATATCTATTTTAGTGGTTCAATATCACTACACCACGCACCAGAATTTCCTACTGACGTTTGTTGGGAAAAGGTCACTATTGCCGACCCACAGTCAGCCATGAAAAATTTCTAACGGACTCTAGGTCGGAAAAACTCTGTACGGTGACCTGCGGTCGGTCGGGAATACTACCACGTGTACCGTCCAAGTGTCGGTTGGAAATTCTTTTATGGCCCATGGACCATCGGTCGGTAAATAACCCCGACCAACAGTGCGATGCTATGGGCCTTTGGGGCGCGAACAGCCAATTTTTCAGCGCGAATAGCCGGCCCAACCCGCGAACTTTTCTCCCAAAATCAACAGACAGTCACACCGCGCACACATCAGCCAAATCCCTAGCTTTCCTTCGTACGCATTCATTCCCCACGCCGATCAATCTCCGCGCCGCCGCCTCCACACCGGCCGATCTCCGCGTTGCCGCCTCCACGCCGGTCGATCTCCACGCCTCCGCCCCCCACGCCGGTCGATCCGCACGCCTCCCACCGCCGCCCGACGCCGACCGGGGCTTCCTCCAATCGATCCCCACCCCGTCCCACCGCCGCCCAACGCCATCGATCTTGCCCCTCCGGCCGTGGTGAAGCACTCACCGGACGCGCTGCTGCTCGTGGTGTCCAACCCCGTCGACTTCCTCACCTACCTCGCCTTGAAGCTTCCAGGGTTGTGTTCGAGGTGAGCGGCGTCATCTGCTCCGGTACCAACCTCGATGTCTCCAGGATCTGGTTCCTCATCAACGAGCCCTCCTCCATTCAACGCGCAGGACGTGCAGGTAACTTACTAGGCCCGGATCCATCCATGAATCCATTGGCCTCTTGCTCCCCGGATGAAAATTTCTCAGGTTCATAGAGATACTTTACGAGTATTTGTTTTTTAAGAAAGTCTAACTTGTTACTAATCTGTTCGATGGTTTCCAGAAGAAGGGAGCATATGTAACAAGCCTTCTAGATACTCTTCATGTTACTGATTTTCTCATAGAAAATTCTTCATTGCCATATATATTTTCTGTTGACATGTCATTAAGCATCAGTACTGTATTTTGATTCTTTTTCTCGATTATAGAAGATGTTATTTGTCCAGCCTATACTCATGTTTAATTTCCCCATAGTTTGCTTCCTTATTTTCTTTCCTATGTAATTATTATGTAGCTATTCTACATTCTGCGTAGTACTAATCAGATTCAAGGCAGTAGTTATATCGTTGATTAGTTGTTGCAATTTCTGCTACATATATATGTAGATTTGTGAAAGTATTTCTAAACATGTTACCAGGTTTAATGGAAGAAATCCTACAAATGAAATAAGAATAATGTTAGGTAAGGTGTCGGGGGTGTCCTGCCTCCTCTGTTCAATTTACATTGCTTCCAGTGTCCTCACATAATAAATCTAAATTAAATAAAGTCGATATATTATTATATCTTCTGGACCAAATGATCTCCGTGTTATGAATATTTATCTACAATAGTATGTCCTTAAATCAAAATTCCATGTATATTAAATGATGGAAGTAGTAGAATCTTTGTTGCAGTGTTTTATAGTTTCATTTATCAGAGACAATACTGCTTGAAAGTATTCTAATTCCACCGAGGGTGAATGAATTTTAATCAGGAGTGTTGTGCTGCAGGATTCCCAGCCCACCCCAGCATCCCCTTCAACTCCGAACCGGTTTACTGTTGCGCCTCTGCAACCTTACAGGCCGCCACAGTCGATGCAGCAGCTAGCAGCAGGGCCCATTGTCGTACTCGCGCATCCCAGGTTCATCTGCTTGCTGCTGTTTCGGCCATCGCTGGGTCCATAGTTACTGTACACCTTCTACTCAATATTTGACAGAGTAACAAAAGATGGTTGATAAATATGTTGCTCTGAACCTTGGCTTATTAATTGGCGGAGCTTTGACAGGGCCAACCTGGGCACCCCAGGTCATTTACTTAGAAGATGAGCACTCCACCAGGCTGTTTGTAGTAAACAACTTTGGCGATGCTCACGACAGGCAGTGACGCCATGTGATGGTGTCGAGCGTTGGGTAGGGAAGCAGAACATCATCAACTCTGCCTCACCTCTTCCACTAGTGTTGTCCGATGGTAATTTTACTTGTATCCTTCCTATTGATGTACTGTAGTGTAGTCTGATTCTTTTGATTTTGCTTTTTTATTAGTTTTGATTCATGTTGGGAAAAGTTCTAATTAGCTCATACGATTTTGCACTAAATGGAAAGGTAAAACTATGTGGTTAAGTAGTATTTTGGTACTTCCTCAAAAGAAGGTTGTATTTTGGTAGTACTCTGTTTTGGAGAAGCTTTTATATGTAATTGGTGTTAGAAATGTATTCTGTAAGCAGATAGGATCAATATGCTTAACATGATACAAATTGCAACTTGTGGTCATACTTTGGTATTTCAAAAATAAAATCATATCATTTTGTAGCCCCCCTCCCCCCTGAAATTTTGTTCTGATTTTGAAAAATAGGAAACCTAGAGAGGCTAGAGTTTGTGCAATGTAACTGCTAATATGTTCTCTGAGAAGTGTTCCAGAAGCAGATGCAGAATATTAACTCGGGATTTTTACTTGCAGATGTTCAAGCTGGAGGATGTTCTGCAATGAGATGTAGAATGAAGGCTTTGATGTCAAGTACGAGAACGATGCAAGGATGTTGGTGGAAGGCTGTGAGGATGGGTATGTAGTTGCCCACTACAAGGAGCCAAGGCAGATGATGTGCCTCTTAGAAAAATTCCAGTAAACAACACTAGGAATTTTTGCTCTCAGACAATGAACCATAATGTCTCCTCTATTTCATTAGTTACATTAGTTTATAGGAAACTTGGATGGCCATTGGTTCATAACATATGCACTATTTATATGTAAAAATTAATGAATGTGTGTTATAATTGTTTGGTTCTGATATATTATTCTTGGTCGACATGAATGTTACTGTTGTGAATTATGTAACTTGATTGATGTTCTGATGGTAAAGTGAAATGTAGCTATGTGAGGGGAAACAGAAGATTGTCCATCGTCTGGGAAAGGCCCATGAGGCCCAACGGTATGTTGGTTGGGAAAGATTACCCTGTCTCGTAGTCGGTCGGAAAAGGTCCATGGTAGCCTTGTCAGATAGTCGGTCGGGAAAGATTACCCTATCAGATGGTTGGTCGGGAAAAGCCCATGACAGCCCCAACAGACTGTCGGTCGGGAAAGGCCCATGGTAGGCCCAATAGATTGTTGGTCGGGAAAGATACTCCTTGGCCAACAAGCAGTCGGTCGGGAAAGATATGTCGGTCGGGAAAGGGCTTTCCCGTATGGACTTTCTCCAACAGACCTTGTTGGTCGGCAATACTTTTTCCCAACCGACTGTTTGTTGTTATAACTTGTATTCCCAGCCAACTTGGCTGTCGGGGATGCAGTGTTGTGGTGTAGTGTATCAACTTTGTATGATATAACTTACACGTATCAAATTCTAGATTTTGATACGATTTAATTTGATTTGAGTATGGGTAGGTGAAAACAAGTAAAGTTTTGATTTGGTTGATGTTTTGATATGATTTGATTGGGGTATGACTTTCGAAAGGCAATTTTTGATTTAGTTGAGATTTTGGTAAGATTTGATTTGATTTAATTGAGTAAATGCATCACATGGTTTTGATGAAATGTTGATTTGGTTTAGATTCTAAGTTACTCTATTTATATTGGTTTTTATTTTTATGCGGCATGTGTTGAAATTACCAAAAGAATCAACAAGAAACCAAAGGAGAGAGGACCTAGGGTGGAAAACCAGAGGAGAAGGTGAGGTGAACTATCAGCTCCCCTTTAATAATAGGCTTACAAGTTGACTATAAACAACCACCACAGGTGAGGTTAGATTTTGAAAACCAATGTATTCCCTTTTTTTGGAAACCCCAATAAAAAGACACCAATCCCTTGTAAATTTATTTATCGCTTTGTAGGAGCGGCAGTGGAATCGCTATATACCTCCAAACTTTATAAAAACAACTCTAGCATATAATATCAAATGTCATCCGTCATATGAAACATGCTCCATAATAATAATATGAAGACTGGAGAGGCGATGCGCAAACTCAAAGCTGCCATAAACATAGTCTCCAACATTTTCTTACATGTAGCTCCCACTTGTTATTAACTACAACGTTTTCCTCCAATTTCACACCTAGAGCTACAGTTCAAAAGCACAATTTGCTAGTATTACTCACAAAAAACACAGACTCCAGCATGGCAAATGAAGGTTCAAGCTTGATTTTAAAATTATATTAAGCATACAGTGGAGCATCTAAAGATTTCACTGGAGTGCTTCACCTAATTCTTAGTATAATTTTGAACGGCACTTCAAGGAGATCCGCTCCTCCTTCAAGAGCGGTTGTGGACGGCGGGGATATAACCTATCAAACATGACAACTACCTTTTTAATAGCGGCGGCTGGCAGGAAAACTTGGCGGACAGAGGAAAAAATGGGCGGGAAACGTGGCGGAAAGGTTGTGGCAATTCACATGTGACACCCGCCATTAATTGACAAACACGAGAATAGATGAACATCGTAGGCGGCGAAGGGATGTGAAACTTCCCTCACATGAGAGCGGTGGGCGGATGGAGCACCTTCCAACCCAATGCCGCAGAGCCTCCAAATATAGAGGCTCACAGACTGGATTGGGAGCATCCTCCTAGCTATGGCTATCTAGATCCATCTGACAACTCTGCTAGAGTAGACTTTTTAGCCAAAATTGCCATATCGGCGGTTATTATACGTATCGGAGACATATGGCAACCAACTCTGGTAGAGTTGCGCTAATAACTGTCAATATGGAGGCTGTGCGAAAAAGAGAGCATTGTAGCAGATACATCATGTGTTGCCCCATGACCATAATTGATGAAACACTCTCAATATTTGGCCTAACAGCCTCCATATTTAGCGTCTAAGGAACTTCATGTTGTCCCCATCACATGATGGGCATGAAAAGGAGATTGAGAAAAAAGGATGTCCCACTGAAGAGTGGGTCCCCCAAGACAATGTAATCTGAAGGCTTGAATGTAGCAATTCCGGTTTTGCTACTGAGTAATTCAGACTATAGAATTTTTGGCAATCATCCTTTTGGTAGTTTTGGAAATTCAACTTTTGTCGAATCTGCTATAGTTGCTCTAAATGTGCCTTCATACTCAATTAGACCGGTGTGTTTTATTGTCAGTTTTGAACTAGTACCAAAAAACTCACATCATTTGACTTTATGGCAAGGTTCATATAGAGCCAACATGCCAGTCCACACATGCTCTCTCTCTCTCTCTCTCACACACACACACACACACACACACACCTTTCTCGCATGCACTTTTGTTGAGCACCTACTGTGTGCTTCCTGGACAACATATCGAGTGTTTGTTGATTGCCTACGACTTGAAGGTCACCATGACAAGGGCGCCATGGTTGATCACCATGGTAGTATGGGATAGCCAAGAGTCAAAGTTAGCATTATGCAATAAAATCCCACAGTCCCCTTTTGTGATACTTGATGCATAACTAGATAATTCTGATGTAAGTCTTGTTGAGTACCTTTATAGTTACGATGGTTTAATTATGTTTTTGCAGAGGAGTCTTCAGTCTTACTAGTGGTTTCCATGTGGAGTTCGACATTGAACGAGTAGCTGTCTTTGTATCTAGGACATTTTTCCCTGTAATGTGTACTTTGCTAGATGAATGAATAAAACATGGTGTTAGTTTGCCCAAAAAGACATTGTAATTTTCCTATAATGTCTCTGCCTCTAAATGTGTATGCCATTAATTTGGATCTAAAATTCTATGCCGTGATATCTTTTTTTCTTGAGAGGACTATACCATGATGGATATGTACATAATTTGTATCCTCGTAAATTTTGATATTTTAGAATTAAATTACATTTTTGAAAAGAATTTATATCCCTTTATTTAGAAGTTAGTAGAAGCTGGGATACAAGCACCTATAGGTTGACTTGTCAGTTACAAACAACATACGCAATCATCACTAACAACACTATGAGTTAATCGATGAGCTTCCATATTCAATTCCCTTTTTCACGAACAAAGGACACCGAATTGAAAGATGCACTGGTGGGATTAATCTCCTGACTAATTTGCGCATAAGCTCCTGCCGTGCAATCTTCCACCGACTTGATCACTCGCAAAAAATTTGAAGCAAAGAACAAATTGCATAGCAAAAGGTCACTGGATACGGATAGAGCCTCCCTGCATGCGCGCGCCTGAAGTATCTCCGGATCCATGATTCCCATCAAAAGTGACCGATGAAGCAACAATGAACTCGTCGTCTTTGTTTTTTACCACGACAGCAATAGCACTTTTTGCATCATTCTTTCTGGTCGTTGCGTCAACATTAGTCTTCACTTAAGTTCACGTTGCAATCTTGATTTCAAAGCAGATGCAAATGACCTCTTCTCATATATTTGGAGTTCCTCCAAGAAATTTTGAACAAAAAACCTAATGGACAACAGGTTGAGAGAACGATCTTCATAAATAATCGTTCGTCTCGTGTGCCATATAGGCAATAATGTAACAAAAGTCTCCACAAGCAACTTCGTGAGAATATGCTATTGCTTCCATGAACCCTTCTGATGTCAATGCCCAAACACATTTCGACATCGCACATTCAATAAATGAGTGTCTTTTGCAAGGTTAGAATTAAGTTATTGAGATCGGTGCACCGGTAGGCATATAACCTCACAGCCCATAGGCTCCTAAGATTCCGTCCAACCCAATAATAGCACACATACTAAAATGGTAAAGCTTGTTACCACAGCTCGGTTAAACTATTGATATTTAGCAGCAGTGCACTACAACATTTAGCATCTTGGCCAAAAATTGTGGAAGCTTGGCAAGTTGGCTTAGGATTAGTTGTTCCGAAGCGCGAGAGGGGAACTCCTATATGACGCTTATTGCGTACAACAAAAATGTGTCGGACAGGGGCAACCTTGTTGGGCAGCTAGCAAAATGGCGCTGTATCGAATGATCACTACACCGGACGTTCACGGTAACTATGTTTACAGTAGCGGTGTTCACTGTACAACCATTTTGCTCAAGCACGGACATGTAGCGCCCGGTCCTAAAATTTGTGAACAAATAGTAGTTTTGCCAAAACCAAACAATTTTAAAGCTTGTGAATATTTTTTAGAAACACGTGCATTTAAAAAAACGAAAACAATTTATGATATTTTAAACAACTTTTGAAAATTACAGAATTTTTCAAAAAAGCAAACAAATTCTTGAAATTTGAACTTTTTCGAACTCTAAGCAAAATCTAAAATTCTGAACATTTGTATGAAAATGTGATTTTTTAAAATACATTTTTTTACAAAAACAGGACATTTTTTTAAGGAACAACTTTTGAAATTTTGAGCAATGGAAAATACAAATAGTGTTTAAAACCCCCCTTCTAAAAAATAGTGAATTTTTTTCGAAATAGTGTACACTTTCTAAATATTTCTTTAAAAAGTTAGAAATTATGAATTCTAGAAACAAATCAGAGAAGAAAAAATGAAGCTAAAAGATGAAACAGAAATAAAATAAAAAACAAAACGAAAATCAGGAAATCTAGTAGTACAAGACAACTAGAAAATACTCGGTTATAGAACTTTCTAGAAGGTTCCCAAACTGCTAAAACTGGACTGCTGAAATAGGCTGGGCCGTTATTATAGATCACCCGTGCGTATGTGTGCTTTGGGTCGACTATTTTGATGAAACGCGCATCAAATAGGATACAGCGGGATGTATGGTTCGTTGAAGGGTTTTCCCTGCTGCCTACAACACAGGGCCAGCCCGTTCATTCGCTCGCACCCTACCCTCGCAGCTATCCGTTCGCCCACTAGTTCGCTTCAGATTTTTCATTCCATTTTTTCTTTATCTTTCGGGTTTCTTTATTTTTTCAACGGTTTTCTCTGGTTCTCATTTTTCCCTTTGATTTTCCTCCGGTTTTATTGTTTCCACTGGATTTCTCCAATTCGTTTTTTGTTTTTACTAGGTTTTTTATTTTCTCTATTTTTCCTTTGATTTCATTTTTTGGTTTTTCTTCATCAGTTCCGTTTTTCTTTTTTCATTGTTATAAGTTTGGTTTTCATTTGTTCTTGAAAAATGATTTCTTTCATTTTTCATTGTACTTTGGTTTTCTTTGTTTCTTTTAGTTACTTTGGTTTTCTTTGTTTCTTTTTTAGATACACATTTGATATTTTTAAGTGCAGATTCGATATTTTTTGAATAAATGGTTAAAATATTTGGACATGTACTTAATATTAATCATAAACTTCATGAGTAGTTCTTAAAAATGTGCAAACATTTTTTAGGTGTCAGAAAATTTCTATTGAATTATGTGAGCATCTTTTACATTGTATAATATATTTTTAATAATGGTACTCCCTCCGTCCCAAAATACTTGTCATCAAAATGGATAAAGAGAGATGTATCTTGAACTAAAATACGTCTAGATACATCTCCTTTTATCCATTTTGATGACAAGTATTTCCGGACGTAGGGAGTATTAACATATATTTGAAATGCATGAATATTTTGAATGTGATGAATAATGTTTTTGAATGACATGAATACTTTTTATAACCCATTAGAAGAAATTTTCACAATTTTAATTGTTTGAAATGTCATGAAGAAACTTTCTAATTATTTTTTCATATTTTAAATGTCAGAAACATATTTTTAATGATACAAAAATTTCTAAGATTTCTGAGAACAAACATTTTTTACACTGCTTGAACTTTTTGTAAATGCGTAACGAGCGCTTTTAAAATTTGAAGTAAATTAAATTTTAATATATATGTATTTATAATATTTCGAAATATAAATGAATTTAAAATTTTAAAAGTAGAGTAGTAAAAAATACATCTGAATGAAAGAAGAAAAATCTAATGGAAAGATCAGTTATGGGCCGCGTCCGTCTGGGCGCGTCAGTGTAAGGGAGCGCAGAGCAGCTTGGTCCAAAATTTGAAGTTTTGTTTTTGAGGGGTGTCCAAAATTTGAAGTAAATGCGAGAAGCAAGGCCGAGGATGAATTTCGTGCTCTCAGTTGGGCTGCCCCTCTCAGGGAGCGCAAAGCAGCTCAGTCATGAACGTACTGGTCGTGTCCATGTCAACCCGTCGACTGCAGCGACGCGAGCGGTTAGCAGTGTCCACCGCACTCATTGACCGAATTCAAGCTCGCCATACGAAAACGGCGTCCCGAGTGCGACCTCCAACCACCAGATCAATTGCACCAGCCGCCTGCGACGGCTACCCGCCATAAATCCCCCAGCGCCCAACCGCCCCGCCGTTCGAGCCCGGCGGCTATTCCCACTTCGCCAGTGGCCCGGTGCCATGCCACGCCACACACGGCACACACGACACACAACTCATGGCGGACGCCACGCCCACGAAACCCAGCAAGAAAGGTTCCTCCGAGCCCGCCGTCCTCTATGACGGCGCCAAGGCCAAGACTAAGTCCAAGGCCGTCGTCCACGCCGACACCGAGGACGGGCATGCCGGCGATGCGGCGAGTCCTGCTCCTGCCCACCGGACCCGGCTTCTGCGGTGCGCGTGCTGCGGCCTGGCCGCGCTCGCCGCGTTGGCCGCCGTGGTGATCCTCGTCCTGTCGCTCACCGTGCTGCGGGTCCGGGACCCTGACCTGACCATGGACTCCGTCACCGTGGAGCGCTTCCACGTGGGGTTCGCGGCGGTTCCCGACGGCCGCCCGCCGCTGCGGATCAACGCGACGCTGGCCGCTTGGATCATGATCCGGAACCCAAACTACGCGTCCATGCGCTTCGGAGCTAGCACGACGGAGATCTTCCTGGACGGCGTGCCGGACCGCGTGGGCCTCGGGAGCGCGCCGCCAGGGGAGTCGTCGGCACGGAGTGCCAGCCGAGTGCGCGGCAGCATGGACGTGTTCGTCGACAGGGTCGCCCCAGCCGTGGTCGGGGAGGTGCTGTTCGGCCGCGGCGAGGTGTGGCTCACCAGCCGCACGGCCATGGACGGCAAGGTGAGCGTGCTCGGCGGGCTCTACGGGCGGCGCACGGTGCGCGTTGTCATGCGGTGCCGCGTCGTGCTGCACGTGTCCGCGGTCGTCGTCGTCGCTGGCTCCCCTTCATGTGTGGCGGAGTTCGGCCGCTGACATCATCTCAATGCACAAGCAAGCGAGCATGTGCCGCTACTCTGTTCGTACTAGCAGTTTCTCTTTTCGGTCATCCAAACCCTCCCTGCCCCGTGAGACGAATCTGACACCATCTTTGTTTTCGTTACTTGCAGTAATATGTTGAACATTTATTCTAACTTCCGGCTGAGTAATCCCTGTATGATCAATCCTCCCAAACATTTCTTGGCAGCGCAACCAATTCCTGCAGCAATGCTTATAGTATTGTCTACTTCCTCCGATTCCTAAATATTAGTCATTTTAAAGATTTCAATACAGACTACATATAAAAAAATGAATGAATCTACACTGTAAAAATATGTTTATATACATGCTTTAAAATCTTTAAGAGGACTTATATTTAGAAACAGAGGGACTAATTTCTAAAGATCCATA
Organism: Triticum urartu; assembly: GCF_003073215.2. Classification (NCBI taxonomy): domain Eukaryota; kingdom Viridiplantae; phylum Streptophyta; class Magnoliopsida; order Poales; family Poaceae; genus Triticum; species Triticum urartu. The sequence goes on along the minus strand of NC_053022.1, from coordinate 568,971,100 downwards.
CAAAGAAATTTATACAATTGAACCAGTGCACCAAGGCAATATTAAAAAATATTCATGCACATTTTTTATATACTTCTTCAAACTGGAAAATATTATTCAAATACACAAACTTCTTAAAATTCATGCACATTTTTCATATTCACGAACAATTTTTTGATCTTTACGTGTGTGAATACATGATTTTTTGAAATTCCAGGACGTTTTCCAATTCTTTAAAAAAATCGAATTTGTGAACATTATTTTAAATTCGATAATAAAATTGAAATTCACGGATATTTTTTTAATTTCGTTAAGTTTTTTATTTAGGAATATTTTAAAGTTTTTAATTTTCTATTTTCTCAACATTTTTTAATTAATAAAAATAAAACAAAATCATGATCATTTTATGAATTAACTAGCAATTCTTGTATTCTTGAATTGTTTTGAATTCTCAACCTATTCCTGTATTCCTTATTTATTTTTTGAAAAACCAAAAATCTGAGAAAAATAAAAAGGTCAAAATAACGAAAACAGAAAGAAAATGGGCGTTCAATTATCTCGCTACATCTGCTTGCGCTTGCTGGGCCATGGCCATGTCGCGCAGGTACGTGAACGACACACACATTAGCACCCCGGACATAGCAGCTGAAAATACGCTATCACAAAACACAAATTAGGGGCACCCTTTGTAAAGGTCACTAACACCATCCTAGCTTGTGACAAGTGGTGCACTACAGGTGCGTCACTTCTCGCAACCTATGAGTTTTTTTATATTTATTTATTCAAAACGTTTTATCACTTAAACCGTGCATCCTAATCGTGAACTATTTTCACCGTGCGTCGACATCTTTGAAACTAGATATCATGTTAATAGGTTTTAACGAGCTTTTTTCCATAAGAAAAAATGGAAGAAACAAATTCAAGCCGGAAGCATAATTTTTTCACCATTTTTTTCCATTTCCTAAAGGCACAACTATGCCTCTCGCGAAAACAAATATGTGCCTTCATGCGAAGAAAATCTGTGCCTCTCGCGGAAGAAAAAAACCTGTGCCTCTCGCGGAAGAAAAAAAAAGACATATTAATTTTTAGTTTTCTGAGAGGCACAACTTTACCTCTCTTAGGAAGCAAAATTGTGCCTTTGGGAGAATAAAATTTGTTCCTCTCGTGGAAGAAAACAAATGCGTTGTCCCCTTTCCGAGATGCACAATTGTGGCTTTTGCAGAAGTAGATCTATGCATGCACGAGTAGTAAATATACACAACAAATACACAAACGTCTTAAAATTCATGCACATTTTTCATATTCGCAAACTATTTTTTGATCTTTACATTTGTGAATACATGATTTTTGGGAATTCATGGACTTTTTTCAATTCTTAAACATTGTTTCACTTTGTGAACAGTGTTTTCAATATGTGATTTTTTTAAAATTCACAGATATTTTTTAATTTCGTGAAGTTTTTAATTTTGGAAATTCGAGAAAAACCACGTAAAAATAAAGAACTTAAAATTTTTCCCTAAATAATTGTGCATCTCGGAAACCTTTTACGTGGTTTTTTCTCCCCAAACTTCAAATTCCCCCCCAAAACCACGTAATTACACAAACTTCAAATTTCCTAAAATCTCAAATCACGTAACTGCAAATTTCCTAAATAATAATACACAAACTTCAAATTTCCCCCAAAAACTTAGGGAAAACCGAGCAAAAATCGAAAATCCATAAAACGCGTACATAAATATAATAATAAAAATCCCAAGAGAGCCCCCTGCATGCGTCACCTCAAGGCTCAAACTCCCACGCTCAAGGTCAGGCCGGCCCAGGTGCGGGGCTCCCCTGTTTTTTTACCTTTCTTTTGTTTTATATTTTTGTTTATTGCTTCTTTAAAAAAGTGTGAGATTTCAAAATAATTTGTGGAATTTCAAATTTTTTAATGAAGCAATACATGTTCACGAATTTAAAACATATTCACAAATTCAGAAAATTGAACATTTTTTGAAATATGGTGAATATGTTTTGACATTAAATGAACATTCATGGTATTTCATGAACAAAATTTAAATTCAATGAACATTGTTATGAATTTTAAGATTCTTTACAAAAATAAGGAGTTTTTTAAAAAATGGTGAAACTTTTTTGAATTTGATGATTTTTTTAATTCAATGAACAAATTTTGAATTCAGATAATGTTCATCCAGATTTGAAAAAGTTTACTGATTTAAAAAAATGTTCAGGAAATTTTTAAATAAAAAACAAAAAAATAAAAATCGAAAATGAAAAAAAATAAAAACTAAAAATATAAAGGAAAAACAAAAAGAAAAGGAGAAAAACCCGAAAGGAAAAAACCCTTCTCTAGGAAGCTTCTAGAACCTTCCCAAACCGAGGGGGAGTAGTTCATGGGAGGAGGCGGGGCCTCGTGTCCCAAGTGGGCGGTTCGTGTCCCATGCCCTACTCTTCCTTGCCAGCGACCACACCTTCACTTCACGGGTCTCATCCTCGCCGGACATGGATACTTGGAGGATGGGCGCAGCCGCAGGCTAGGTTTAGGTCTGGTCGTACTTTTTTACTGAAAAATGTCAAGAACGTAATGAATGTGCTTCGGTTTATATGAAAAATCATCCGATTTGCATGTAATTCTTCTGATTTACTGAAATTTGGTTTGAAATGTAGGGGGTCACACTCAGATGGCCGTCTCCCGATCACTGTCCAGACAGATACGGTGTCCGATTTAGAGGTCAGCGTTGGAGATGTCTTTATGAGCAATATGTAGAGTGTATGTTAGTAGTTGTCTAGTTGACCACCTATGATGGGCAATCAGCACCCAACGGTGGAGCCAGCGTAGACGCGTTGGGTTCAAGTGAACCCAACAACTATTAGCTGATACGTCCATGTGGGTACGTATTTGCGTGATATGAACCCATTAAAAAATCTTGGCTGACACCATCAAATTACACATCACATCACGTGGATAGGTAAACAAAGGGCCCAAAAGGCAAAAACCCAGGAGCAAAGCAAATGAGTACGGACGCAGCCTGTATATACGCTCGCAGCCGCACACGGCACGCCTGGGTCTGTTCGTTTCTCCAATTTCCACCTCTCGCCTGTTCGGCCTCGGCCGCCGCACGCCAGCGCTCACACCCAGCAATAACGTCGGAAAGCAGCCCCCTGCAGACCGAGGTAATTAGATGACATCGCCATATGCCCATATCCCCTCTCTTGTGGATGTTCTATCTATTCTAATAGCAGTGATTTTTTTGCCCTAGTTTTTTGATTTATTTTTCTCCATGGACTTTGATTGATCTAGGATATGGAGTAGTATTATTGAAGGAGAACTCGGTCATCAGATCCAGATAGTGATATAGGCACACGAAGGTCACCCATTATTTTGCAGAGGATAGGCTCCAAAAAACCAAAATGAAGCTATATGGAATGTAGTTCTTGAGAATGCTCCAAAAAACTGTATGTATAGATATTTAAGGAAATTACAAATTATTTTGCAAAGATAACATCAAACTAACTTGTCACATTTTCAATGTTCCACGAAGATAAGAAGCTACACCTGGAGCTACAAAGTTATTTAATACTACTCATAATATGTAAACAAGTGATTTTATAATTTTATTGAATCGGTATTCTTGCACTATTCAGTTTTTAATGCAACACAATATGTGATATGTGATGCCGTATTTCTATTCATTATGTTGTTTTCGGGTGTCATAATTTTGTTGTAACATAATGCAAAATTAGACTTTACACTTCACATATTAATACCAACTTCTCACAATGAGCCATGGAGTGAACCCAATGGCCAAATTTTCTGGCTCCGCCCGTCAGCACCGTATCAAACCCCTAAAGAGAAGAAACATGGCATGGGCATGCGGCCTTTCTCAAGAGGAAAAAGAAAACTGCACAGTAGTCGATCGATGTGCTACGCACGCCATGGATAGTTTGTGTGAGCGAAAACTCAGGCGCATACGAAAGATGTCATACCTATCACGTACCTAGAGTCAGGGGTTTGCCTCCTCCTTCTCCTCCAAGAAAAAAAGTTAGGTTTCGTGCCTCTTGCCGGCGCCGGCGCAGGTCCGCCTCGTCTTCGGTGGCCCTAGGGCCATGGAGGCGCGGTGCATCCTGGCAAGGACCGGCGGGAGGGCTCCGTTTTTAATCGTCTTTTTCAATCTTGTTAGGGTTTGTGTCCTATTCAGGAAGACGAGACGACGGCGGCTTTCTGAAGATGGAATAAAGGTCTCCCCGCCGAGTCCTCGTTCCGGCGGTGCGTCTAGCATCATTGGTGGGCGTATGGAGGTGTGTCTCCGGCTGATCTATCTTTGGTGGATTTGCTCGGATCTCGTCGTTGTTCCTCCACGTCCGTGTGTCTTCGGTTTGGATCCTTCCGATCTACGTTATTTTTCATCGGCGGCGGTTGCTGTTCTGGGGTGCTGGTCCTATGGGGCCTTAGCACGACGATTTTCCGACTATCTACTACAACAAGTTGTGCCCGGCTCCAGCGATGGAGGGGCGATGACGGTGGCGCGCCTTCGCCTCGCTTCGGTGCTTGTAGTCGTCGCTGGGTGGTCTACGGATCTGGATGTAATTTTTATTTTTAGTGTTTGTTATACTGCCATGATTGAAGAGAATATATTGAAAGTTTTTCAAAAAAAAAAGCTTTGGGAAAGCAAAAGCAACATATACATAGTATAAAAAAGGCTTCTTTCTCGACGGCACAACGCCGCAAAGGCAAACAGAGTAGAAGATCAAGAGAACCATGGATACGGTTGTTAAATCTGCGATAATTGTGAAGTGTCCAGTGCATGTACCACCACGAGGTTCATGAAACGAGAGCCGTGAGAACTGAGCACACAATCTCCTTTGGATTTCTTTCCCGGGGCGTGCGCCTGTGCCATGTGTCCGTGACCGTAGGTATACATGGAATTTTTTTTAGGGAATTTTCTTTTTTCTGAGAGAGTTTCTTGATGCTTCTCCGGGCGGCAATGGAATGACCACGTACGTAACAGTTGGCTGAAATCCCAATGACTAGTAGCCTGTAACATGCGTCAGCGTGATCCAAGAACCGGATTGCAAACAGTGGAGAGTTGATAGTCCGGGTACAAAGTACAAACTCATTGTTTAGTACTCCCTTTGTTTCATAATGTAGTGTGTATAAATAATTTGAAAAGTCAGACTTTACTAACTTTGATCAAGTTTGTAGAGAAAAACATATACACAGGGGCGGAGCCAGGATGAAAAACAAATGGGGGCAATGATGTGTAGAAACTTTTCTTCTCAGGAAAGGTGTTCACTTATGGCTAGATCATTTACATCACAGAAACAGGCATGTCGATACTAAGAAGCGAAATCACAAAGTTCCATATAAGATAATTTCATCACAGAGAATATGGCAGTTTGTTCCAAAAGTCAAAGTAAATTCACTATTTAAGAAAATGACTATTTCAGTTCAGGCATGACCGTTGTAGATTTTGCAACACAAGTATCTCCATATGCATTGACACCAATGTCAAATAGTTGAGACATTAAATCAAAGGCATACCCGAAGACAAAACAATTGTATATATTTCTTTATAATCTAACATGCTCAAACTTATTTTCATACAATTTTTATGTGAACCTAGATTCAATCGATTGGTGCATTATACTCATGTTTGATATTTTAATAAAATAAAGCTTAACCCAGTTTCTACCATGTAATTGGAAAAGCACAAGAATCTAGAAATAAGAAGAGACAGATAATAAAGAATAGTTAACTCCAGGGCTTACGGTGGTCCGTTAACGGGCAAACAACGCCGAAGCGATTTTCAAATTAAATTTCAAGAACCAGAGGAGGACAGTGCGGGCCGGCCGGCCAACGTGAATGGCGCACGTCGACGGATATTGCTAGAGGCAAGCTGAGACTAGTCATAACGGGGAGTAACTTAGAGTAGTAACATGCATATGTTACTAGTCTATATTATCATCTCCATAGTGGGTAGTAACATATGTGTTGTGTTATACATCACTTCATTTATTAGGTTGTAGACTCATCTTTTATTGATATGTGTGATGTTACAGTAACTAGCTATGTTATCGCATGCCTCTCTTTCTTCATTAATTACATGCCACATCATCCATTTTGTCTAGATAAGTGTGATGTTACTATCTATATTACTCCCACTGTCGGTAGTCTGAGTAGGGCACCTCGCGTAGTCAGGGCAACGAGCGGCGATTAGTTTGACTCCCATCTCGAGGGTTTCGATTCTTTCCAGACATCATTTTGTCTTTCTCGGATGTAGCCATGCAGGCCTAGTACGTGACATGGAACCCCTGGTGGGCTCACAGGATGGGCTTTATTTCTTATATATGGGCTGAGTGGTGCGCTGCATTATTTTGCAGGCCTAGTACAAGTGGTTTTCAAAATTGAGTGCGGGCATTTGCCATTTGCCCCCACAGTCCTTCACGTGGATTCTCCCCTGTCCCCGACTGTGCGCTGCCGTCAATAGCAGCACACGATGGGGGCGAGGGGGGAACGCGTACCATTTGGATGTCCCTTGGCATCGGCGGGGGCGAGGCGTGCCCGTCAGCGGCCTCTATGTCGTGGGCTACATCTTGCCGGGGCCAGAACCACCAACAGTACATGATCCATCCGACCACCAAGACTCCGCCGGCCACGAACACTGCTGCCTTTTGCAGTGTGGAGGCATGCCAGTTCGCAATCGCTGAAACCAGGTTCCCCGTCTTTGCAAGGAGATAAGAAAATAGAGAACCGTATCAAATGGAGAACGGGAGGGTAACTGCTGTAAAATGGAGAATACGTTGTCGGTGAGTTACCTTGTGTGTAATCGGTGGGTCATTGAATGAATGTATCTCCCATTGACGTGTCGACCCATGGATGGCATGCTGAACCGCCCTTTTCCGATATGTTCACCTTCAGACTAATGTCGTCTTTCCCCAAAGAGAGGATGGGCTTTCTCGGATGTAGCCTTGCAGGCCTAGCACGTGACCAGGAACCCCTAGTGGGCTGATAGGATGGGCTTATTTCTTATATATGGGCTTTGGAGGAAGGAGTGGGGGCAAAGGCCATGGGCTGAGTGGGAGTGCTGCATTATATTGCAGGCCTAGTACAAGTGGGCTTCAAAATCGAGTGGGGGCATTTGCCCCGACGGTCCTTCACGTGGATTCGCCCATGCATATATACATCTAAAATACCAAATACATTTCATTAGATATATCATGAGACCGAGGGAGTCCTAGTTGAACACCTACAGCGGACATATATTAATCGTTTTTTTTATATATAGTTTTTTTTATATAAATTTGGTGTTGTAGATATTATTTTTTTATAATTTTGATCAAAATTTACAAAGTTTGACTTTTTTAAAAAAGGAAAAAAATATACACACGAATCTCAACATAAGATCAATGACATAAGACTTAGATATGCAATATTTATGGCACATCTAGATGTGATTTAGCAAAACAGTTTAAAAAATATACTATATGCACTACATTATGAAATTGGAGGAGTACTAGTTGAACACCTTTTTTTTTGCGAGGGAGTACTAGTTGAACACCTTCCTACAGTGGATAGAACCAGGACGGTACCAATGTCTCACGAAAAGAAAGGAAATAGGCCATGCATGCATGCTCGTCGAAATTTAGCAACGCTGCGATATGGGAAAGCAAAAGCAGCATGGAAAATGCCCTGTTTTCTTGGTACAACGCCGCAAAGGCAAGAGAGAGTAAAAAACAAGTAGAACTGGATGTGGAAGGGAAATTGCCATGGACCTGGTTACTGAATCTATGAGGTATCCGGTGCATATACGTTGTACCACGACGAGATTCACGCAACAGAGGCGCGAGAGCAGAGCACAATCTCTCGGCTTCGGGGAGACAAGATCTCTTGTCACTGCTTTCGTTCCCGGGTGTATGTGACCGGTGACATGTGTAAAATTCTTAACATAACTTTCCCTGCAGCACAGGCCTCCGGGCGGCATTATGTGTTCGTTCATGCACCTCTGGATCCACGGAGCTGCAAGTGAAAACAAAGGGAGGACCTGTGACGAGGCTTGTGTGTCCAAGGGCGCGTGGGCGTCTCCTCTTAGAGCATCTCTAGCCGTTGGCCTTTCAGGGGACGCCTAAAATCGTCGCCTGAGGGTGAGCCGGCGTAAAAAAAGATTCTGGAGGCGAGTTGGTTTTCAGTCGCCGGCCTCAGGGCCGCCCTCAGATGTGTATAATTTATTCAAAAAAAAGTTCGGCGAAGTTTGATTAAACACGGCTAAAATTTCGGCAAATTTTGGCATATATTGACATGTTCGGCGGTACATAACAAATATATTGACATGAACGCCGAGTAGTCGCCGTCGTCCCCGCCATCCTTTGGCATATATTGACATGTTCATGTTTGTTCCTTTGGCATATACCTCGGGAAGCGCGGGTGCACTATATTTTGAAATGAAGGGAGTATGGGCGGTGTTCTATAGAATTATAGGTCGATGCACAAGGGGCTCGTGAAAGTGGCGTGCTAGAGTGTGATGATCAAAGTAATTACATCGAGATTGAGCACGTTCGTTGTTAATATTTGAACAACGTGACCACCATCTATGATAATGACGAAAAGGAGAAGTGACAACACAGATAGACCGCAAGAGACGTGTTTCTCCCATCGCAATGCATGTGCACATTTGCTAGTCATGTCCAGTGTAAACAACCAACACCATGTAGTTGCATCAGGCCAGCCAATGCAGGCCACCAAACCTTAGACAAAATTTGCTCTCCTAATGCAGGCTACCAAACAACATCCACATCATGATTTCTGGCTTGCATCTGCTTAGTCAGATCCAACTGACTCATAGATGCAAGGAGGTAAAAAATGATGCAGGTAATCAAACGCGTCCTTGTTGAATCTGCGATAATTGTGTAGTGTGCAATGCATGTACCACCACGAGGTTCATGCAACGGAGCTGCGAGAACTGAGCACACAATCTCCATTGGATTTCCTTCGCGGGGGTGCGCCTGTGTCGTGTGTCCGTGAGCGTACATAGGTGCATATAGAATTTCCTAATAGTTGGCCGAAACCCCCCCAAAAAAAGTGTAACAGACAAGTAAACTAGATGTGGAAGGGCATTGAGTTGCCATGGCTCGAGTTAATGGATCAACGAAGTATGCAGAGTACCGCCACGAGATTGACGCAACAGAAGCACAAGAGCAGAGCACGATCTCTCGGCTTCGGAGAGATTAGATCTCCCGTCACCACCTTCGTTCCAGGGCGTGCGTACGTGCGTGTCCTTGACCGATGACAGAATAATTCTACACCTACGTACGCTTACGGGCTTGTTACGTAAACCTTCCGCTAATCCCTCCGCCCCTCCTGATTTTAAGTGTGGGCCCCGCCCTTCTGATTTCCATCTAGGAACAAATCATCAGATGCCACGATGATTTCGTAAGGAGTTTACATAAAAAATTACGTAAGTGTAGCGAAGCTCCCGATGACACGTGTAAAATTCTTGACAAAACTTTCCCGGCAAAGGCCTACGGGCTTTATATGTGCTCGTTCATGCACCTCTGTGTCCCCAAAACTTGAAGTATAAAAACAAAAAAAAATGATAGAACTGAACATACTCCCACACGTGTATCCAAGCGCGTGCGTGGGCGTCTGCTCTTTGTTTCGGTAACAAGTCACCTGTTGCAGCCGCTTGTCCTCCGGCCGCTGCCAGGAATCAACGGAGCACCGGTGAGGACTGACGTCAAATGGCTCGAAACCATTGGCATTTTGGTTGACTGCCAGAGACTTTTTTTGCACGAGAAACTTCAAATTTATTCATCTCCAATCATGAAAGTATAAAAAATACTATATAACTCGATGCGAAGGCTGGTCATAGTGAAGAGGAACTTATATTAGTGTTTCGCATATGGGAAGTGAATTTGTAGCACCCGGATACTCCACACCCCTATACGAACACAAATCCAAAAAAAAATACTAAGAAATTTGATTTTTTTTTTCCTTGGGAATTTTGGGATATCAAACCTAGCTTCCCGATCTACTACCGCGTGAAATTTCGTGAAAAATACAAAGAAACGTATTTGTGGCAAAAAAAGTAAAAAAATCCTATGTATAGAAAAAATTGTTTGGATGGTTTTTGTTCGGACAATATTTTCTTCTTCATGGATACGTTTTCTGGTATTTTTTCACGAACTTCACACGGGAGTAGATTGGGAACCTAGGTTTGATATACCTGAATTTCAGATTTTTTTTGAAATTTTTTGGTATTTTTGGTTTAATATCCGTATAGGGGTGTGGAGCACCCATGAGCTCCTGCGCATTTTCCCATGCATATGACACTAGTATAAGTTACTATCTCTATAGTGTAAAGTATCATAGCACTAGTGTCATAGCTGGCTTTATTATTACTTTACAGACTTATTTTCTTTTGGGAAGCGCTATGTTATGGTAAGATATTATGTTACCACAATCATCTCTTTGTTGATTAACTACTTGCTACATAAGCAAATCTGTCTTTGCATGTGTTACGTTACTAGCTAAGTTGCTTTCACTATGACCAACCGAATACTGACTTGCCCTTGCCCTTTTTACTGGGTGGGCCCATCGCTCTTTAGGTTGAGTCCCACAGTAGTTCATCATCACTGCACGCACTCACGGGGTTGTGCAGATAAATATGGTCTTGTCACGGATAAATGGAAGAAAAAGAGTACTCACTCCATTTCCTAATATATATATTGTATATGGACCTTTTGATGTAAAAAAAAGTTCAAACTTTAATCAAGTTTATAGATAAAAGTATTTACATCAAGAAAACAAATTCATAACATTAGATACACCATGAGATATATACGTACCTTAATCCATAAATAAAGAGCAATTTCTTTTGGAGGCCGACCTCCATGCATGAAGGCCTCCAAATGCAAAATTCAAAATTCATGAAAATTCATATTTTTATATTTCAAAAGGTTCTAAAATTATAAATATAGATATAGATAAAGGCATAATACTCAAGTGTGTAAATTTCCAGGATGAAATACGTTGAATTGAGGGCTGTGCAAAAAGAACAAATCTAGGGCTTTTTAACACATGATAGTATTCATCCTCCTAGACCATGAATTTGTCTTTTTATAGGTCGCATTTCAACGTATTTCACCCTGAAACTTTACACATACACCTCACATCCTTGTTTACTTGAACAAAAAAAAATCAGATTTTTTAAAAACCAAATTTTTGAAATTTGAAATTTCCAAAAATTCGACCTCCAGGGAGGCCAAGATCCAAAACATGTTTGTTTGTTTGTGTGTATGTGTGTGTATTGTACTACTATAGTATTTTATACACTGAATTATGGTAGCAACTTTTTGTATACTGAACAACTGTATTGAAGAGTGCATTTCTTTCGCTTATCAGGTATACTGCCGTAGTTTTGCAAAGTAGGCTTTTACTGTGTGTGGTTCTGAATTATCATGGTTTTTTAAGTTGATGTTTTCTTATTTATTTACTTTATGCCCATGTGTCGGGAACTATCGAACCTTATAAAAGGCGCACTTCAGTTTTTCAGATAGAGAACCGCCGCTAGCCCGTCGTGAAGAGTGAACTTCTTATTTTATATAGTAAATTGTTGCAATGTGCACATTGAGACTTTCGTTGTTCAACTGGTGAAATGTTAGGTCTTGCAGAATGATACTCCTCTGTAAACAAATAGAAGACGTTTTAGAGTCAAGTCTCTAAAACGTCTTATAATCTTTTACAGAAGGAGTAATACATAGTGAACTTCCCATGTATTCCTCCAAAGCGGATTGATGTGGTGTTATGTAGACTGAATTGTTGCATTCCTTTTTTGGTGAACTGCTATAAAACAAATATTGAACTACTACAATACAACATAACAACCTATTTTTTCCATTTCTCACATTTTGAAGTCCTGATTTATAATTTTCACATATCAGTTAATATAGAGGACAACTTTTTGTGTGGTTTACATAATGAACTGCAAGGTCAACTAGTGAGCTGTCAATGGATGACATGGTAGGAGCCAATGGGCGTGGGCGGAGTGTACCGACGAGGGAGTATGTAATAGTAAATAGAAGGGAAGAGGCATTCCTCAATAAGGGAGGGGAGACGACATCAGGGGAAGGACCCAGGTGGTACAAATGAAGCATGGCAACGTGTGAAGAGGCGTCACACGGGGTAGTGTGGCCGAACGAAATATGGCGTGTGACTGGTCGGGAGGTACTTGGCGAACTAGAGTGTGGCACAATGGCATGGGATGGCGAGGGAGGTTCTCGGTGTCGGGAGGGGCGACATCGTGACAATGGGGGGAGGGGGTGCTCATCTGCATGGGAGAAAGGGTCAAAATGGCGGTGGAGAGGTAGTATATGGGAGGGAGTAACGCGATAGTGAAGAGTGTTTTTCTATGCATGGGTGGGGGAGGGGGTGAGGGGGTAAGGAGGTGCAGGATGACCATGCAAGAAACAACAAAATAGAAAGTGCATGATTTACTATGCAAGAACGACGTGACGGGCAATGTGGAAACCACAATCTCTATAATTTTCTATTTGCGTACCTTTTAAATGGAAAATCATAACTCTCGTAACTCATATAAGATATTTTTATATGTACATGTTGTACAACTCTCTGAAATGGTATGTAAACACGCTAAATAGACACAAACATATCTAAATATATTATCATAATGCCTTGAATACATTAATTCATTATTGAATAATTTGTTTCCCAAGGACTAAGGGGATACAATCGAGCAAATGATTTTGTAATGAGCAATGTATCAAACTATACTTAATAATAATGTAACCTTTGGCAGAATATACTTTTAGTATCTAATTAGTGCAAGCACATTTGCAAGTGTTGAAGATTGGATTATAACAGGCAAAATGCATAACTTAGTATTTTGCGAATATCTTAGTGTTAATTTTGTTAATTATCAAGGGGGGGAACTCGTTAAATTTTCTTCTTACATAACTAGGCATAAAATAAAAAATAGTATAAATAAGCTAGATGGCGTCATTGATGAACGCGGCTAGGGCGACGTAGATCCCATGTGTCATGGCCATCCATACATCCCCAACTTCGCCCACCATGGTACTGAGTATGGTCATGAAAAGTAAGTAGTTGTCTTTATAGATCTTTAATAGTAGAAATCCCAGTACAAAAACTTGCATAATGATGAGTGAGGGCTTCTTAAGAAGAGTTTATAAGTATTATTTCTGGCTAGAGCAATTTTTGACGGAATACCGGAAGAGGGAAGACCATAATGGGAAAGACTTGCGGACAACATTAGGGAGCTACAATATGTATGTTAGAATATGCTAAAAGTATTCTCAAATAATCACAGTGAAAATCAAACTCATTGTATATAAGTTTTGCACCCAAGGAAATGACATAGGCATATATGCTTATCAAAATAGATTCAATTGTTAATGAAAAGGCTTGAACAAATCCCAAACTAATGTAAGACATATTGATAGTGATTTACATAGGCAAAATAATGTACACATGAAACTAAGCTTCATTGAATCACTAAGCACGCCACTATGCCAACGTACCAAATCGACATTGAAATTTGTCTTGTGACTGTAATTTTGATCAATGTTCCAAAATATTCTTGCCATCACTTTTAGTGCATAAATGGAGCAGAATATGAACCATGTCACGAGAGGAGGCATCTTGAGAAAGTGTCTCACCACTAGTAGAAAAAGGGCCTGTTGTCCCGGTTCGTAAGGGCCTTTTGTCCCGGTTCCTGAACCGGGACTAAAGGGTCGGTACTAATGCCCTGTCCCTTTAGTCCCGGTTCAATCCAGAACCGGGACAGATGGGCCTCCACGTGGCCTATGCGCGGAGCCCAGGCAGGAGACCCTTTGGTCCCGGTTGGTGGCACCAACCGGGTCCAATAGGCATCCACGCGTCAGCATTTCTGTGGCTGGGGTTTTTGTTTTTTTTGAAGGGGGGGCGGTTGGGGGTTTTGGGGGGTTAATTTAGATGTTTCATATATTGTGTTAGCTAGTTATAATTAATAGAGAGAAGTGTCCTCTCTTATGTCCGTGCTTGGTCGACGCTACATACTATACATACATATAGAGAGGACTAGACACGTTAGCTAGCTAGTAAGCAAACGAAGGAAACAGAAGATCGTCATGAACATATATGCATACAGAGAGAAGTGATATCGACCACCTCTCCTTCTCCGAGAGATTGGTCGAACAACAAGTTCTTGTATATCTATCCGACACTACCGGCTACATATATACAATAATTATCTCTTACAAATATAATCTCCTAACATACGGACTCATGGTCCACATAGTATTCTCCGTCTTCAACGATCACGTGGTCAAGAAAGAATGTCGCCAATTCCTCTTGAATTGCTCGCATGCGAGCTGGTGCTAGGAGTTCATCCCGCTTCCGAAATATCTAATTTGAAGAAGGGGGTCAATACATATATATATATGAATGAATGAAACTCAACACAAATGATGGTAATAAAATAAAATTGTGAATGTTGTTATTTACGCACTTCATATTGTTCGTCAGAGTAGCCCCGCTCACAGGTCGTGTGGCGGATGGACTCGCAAATGTAGTATCCACAGAAATTATTCTCTTGTTCCTGCCACAACCACTTTACAAGAAATAGAGGTCAATCAAACTGATAAGCAAGAATGCCAAATGATATTGATGAAACTAGCGCTTGAATCAATAGGAGATGCACGGAACATGCTACTATAGTACTTACTTTCGGGTGTCCAAATTGCAGCTTCTTCGGGACTCCCGGAGGTTTTTTGGTGAATTTTTTCCAAACCCTGCCACACAAAGAAAACAATTACTTGATATATCAGGAAATGAACAAAGTTGTTGATGTGGTGGATAATGATCGATTTAACTTACTTCTCGAGCATTTGAGTCATGTCCGCATAGTCCTGGGGATCTTTTCGTCTTGAGTCTAAGATGGTTACTAGTCCCTGCTCAAGCTTAATCTCTAGGAGAATATAGTGGAAACTGCACACGCATGCATAACTCATCAATTACATTACTATAACCTTGACTAATATATAAGGGAAACCGAATATGCACAAGACAGTAACACTCACTTGAAGTTGTAAGGAAAGAGTATTATATCTTTGTTTTCATTTATTACCAACGATCGTAGCAAGTTGGCCTCGGTATCTGCGGATGAAATTTAACCTCAGTTTCATCTATGAGATATGTGTTAATGAACCCAATATCACTGACTTGTCTTTTCTTCAGTTCGGCGATCTTCAATCTGCATAATATAGTGAGGATAATTATAAATACATGCAATGAAAGAGTTGAGCTATATAGAGAGACTTAATGACAGAAGTACTACTACTTACAAACAGTAGCAAGTGACCGTTGCTTTATCGAGGGCCAATTGATTGAAAAACTGAAAGAACTCCTCAAATGGAATAGGCAACAGATCAATTAGAGGTCATGCTCCTTTTTAACTCTCACATACAAAGTACTCCTCCCCCCAGACTCTTTGCAGATTTTCAAGTACCAATCATGCAATCTTCGCATCATCGTTGATAGAGATCTTTCATCATTCACGAGAGGCTTCCCGTACTCGTATCTTTGTATCTGCACCTCCATGAAATCATAATGTACATCGTCGGGCAGGTAATCTCCAAGATTGCTATAACCGGGCACCATCCTCGGATCATTAGCGATGATGTCGCTAGGCACCTTGAGCGGGGGGCATGATTGCTTCGCTTGTTCGCCGAGCTATGCAATTTGTTTCCCAGCTCGTCATTCTTTCAGCCTTTGATCACTGACAGTACTTCCCGACCGCTCCGCTTCGACAAATTCCTTTCCAATAATGCGCTCATAGTTTCCTTTCGGCGGAGACTTGGGTGGTTTTGTTAGGGCAGCCAGAGTGCGCTTCGCTTTCACTGGATCTACCTTCTCCTCCGGAGGTGGATGTTTCTTTGCTTTCACCCCTTCAAAGAAGTTCCTCACTTCTTCTCGCGCGATCTCAGCATTCTCCTCCGGGGTCCTCTCGTATGGTAACTTCTCTGGAGTCTTCAGAGAAGGACCGAATCTGTATGTCCTCCCGCCTCTGGCTGTACTGCTAGACGCCGACAGAGCAGCCGGAGCGGTTGTCTTCTTTACTTGCTTACGAGGCGGAGGAGAAGGACTACGACGTGCCGGAGCAGCCGGAGCAGCCGGAGCGGCGGCAGGTCTCTTCCGCCCTTGCTGACGAGGCGGAGAAGGAGGAGGCTGGCTGCTCGGGCGCGCTGGCGCAGGCGGAGAAGGAGGCGGAGTGCCCTGACTCGCCGGAGGAGGAGGCGGTGGAGGAGGCGGAGTGCCCTGACTCACCGGAGGAGGAGGCGGTGGAGGAGGCGGAGTGCCCTGACTTCCTGGAGGAGGAGGAGGCGGAAGCGTCCAGTTTGAAAGGTTGATGAGCTCCTTCCGCCATAGGCATGGAGTCTTCAGAGCAGAACCCAGCCTAGTCCCCCCTTCACCGGTAGGGTGGTCAAGCTGGAGGTCCTCAAATCCCTCCGTTATTTCATCCACCATCACCCTAGCATATCCTTCTGGACTCGGCCGGCAGTGATAAGTTGCGCCGGGTTTAGTAGGATAAACAGAGCCAACAGCCGCCTTGACCTTCAAATTCATCCATTGCATCATAAGGTGGCAATTTTGAGACTCTGTGATAGCATCCACGGGATAGCTGGCAGGAGCCGTCAAGGCATGCTCCGGCTGAAGAAGCTCGGTGGAAGCCACGTTGCTTCTCCGCTGAGATGGCGGGGTAGCTTCGGGGGAAGCTTCGGCAGTTCGTTTGCTGCGATTTGCTTCTCGTTCCTCTATCGCTTGTACCCTTGCTTGCAGCGCCTGCATTTGGGTCTGCTGCACTTTTTTCCTCCTCTCCTGGCATTTGTAACCGCCTGCGTCTGGAAACCCAGCCTTCCACGGAATGGAGCCTGGCGTGCCTCGTGTCCGTCCAGGGTGCTCAGGATTCCCAAGGGCCATTGTGAGCTCGTCGTTCTCTCTGTCTGGAAAGAACGTCCCTTGCTGCGCTGCTTCGATATACTGCTGAAGCTTCTTGACTGGTATGTCCATTTGATCGTTCGTCCAAATGCACTTCCCTGATACAGGGTCCAAGGTTCCGCCAGCCCCGAAGAACCAAGTCCGGCAACGGTCTGACTAGTTAATTGTCTCTGGTTTGATCCCTTTATCAACCAGATCATTCTCAGTCTTGGCCCACTTAGGCCGGGCTACGAGGTAGCCACCTGACCCCGTGCGATGGTGATGCTTCTTCTTTGCAACATTTTGCTTGTTTGTCACCGACATCTTCTTACTCTTTTCCGATGTCTTGTGGGCCACAAATGCGGGCCAGTGATCACTGATCTTCTCATATCTGCCCTTGAATTCTAGTGTCTCTTTATTTTTGACAAACTTATTCAGCTCTTTCTTCCACCTCCTGAATAGTTCTGCCATCCTCTTAAGAGCAAAAGACTTGATTAATTGCTCTTTAACTGGCTTCTCCGGATCATCCTCTGGCGGTAGGGTGAAATTTGACTTCAGCTCAGTCCAAAGATCATTTTTCTGCATATCATTGACATAAGACACCTCAGGGTCTTCTGTAGCCGGCTTTAACCATTGGTGGATGCTGATCGGGATCTTGTCCCTAACCAAAACCCCGCACTGAGCAACAAATGCGCTCTTTGTCTGGAGGGGTTCAATCGGTTGGCCGTCGGGCACAATTGCTATGATCTCAAACTTTTCATCCGAGCTCAACTTTTTCTTCGGGCCTCGTCTCTTTACCGAAGTTGTGCTTGATCCGGAGGGCTAAAAAAAAGAACAAAGACTTAATTAATATGTGTACATTCCAAAACAATGAATGCATCAATTAGCTTGTCAGCAGAAGCTTAACTAATATATATACCTGGCCGGACTCGGTTCGGTCACCGGAGACGTCATCACGGTCTCCTTCTTGCACCGGCATTGGGTCACCGGAGCCGTCCTCACGGTCTCCTTCTTGCACCGGCATTAGGTCACCGGAGCCATCATAATCATAGCCAGCTGCTTCCAGACCATCGGTGTCATTGAGAAACAATGAGCAGACGGCATCACTTCCTCGTGCGATTATGTCCCCCAACAACTCTTCTTGTACTTCATCTCGGGCGGTGTCCATAGTTTCTACAAATATTGACAACATGGCAATTATTATTCAAACATGACAGATGGATATATTAGTGGCAAACGTAGAACTAATATTAATTAGTGGCCTCGATGCTGCTTCTCTAGGGTTTGGGGTGGCCTCGACGCTGCTTCTCTAGGGTTTGGGGTGGCCTCGACAACGCTTCAAGGATAAAAAAAGAAGAGGAAGAAGAAAAAAAGAGGAGAAGAAAGAATAGAGGAGTAAGAACTCCGCTATTCTTTCTTCTCCTCTTTTTTTCTTCTTCCTCTTCTTTTTTTTATCCTCTTCTTCCTCTCATGTTCGACGACCCTCGACCCCTCGGCGACCCTAGACCCCCTCTCGACCCCCTCATGTCGAAGTTATCGGGTAGGGGGTATATCGACAACGACATACCCGATACATACATACATACATACATACATACATATCACATGCATCCATACATATATGAACAAAATTAATATCTACTAATTAACAACCTAAATAAAAAAAGTAATACATATAGGAAGAAGAAGAAAAAAGAAGAGAAGAAAGAATAGAGGAGAAGACTTCCTCTTCTTCCTCTCCTCTTCTTCTCCCTCTTCTTCCCCTTCTTCCTCGCCTCTCTCATGAATGTCCGACGTTCTCGACCCTTGACCCCCTAAACTAGTTCTCAACCCTCGACCCCCTAAACTAGTTCTCGACCCCCACTCATGTCGAAGTTATCAGGGAGGGGGTATATCGACCCCCCACATGTCAAAGTTATTGGGGAGGGTTATATCGACCCCCCTCCTGTCAAAGTTAACAGGGAGGGGGTATATCGACAATGACATACATACATGGAAAAAATGCTATCCATCTATACATACATAGCCACATACATATATACATGGAAATAATGCTATGAAAAAAAATATGAACAAAAAAAATAATACACATAAACAAAAAAATACATATATGAACAAAAAATGCTCTGAACAAAAAAATATTACACATATATGAACATCTATACATATATATAGCCACATACATATATACATTATATATATGAACAAAAAATGAAAAAAATGATAAACCGGGGTGGCACGCGGCGGCTCACAGCGAGGTTGACCGGTGAAGGCGACGGCGGGGCGGCGAGGGCGTCAGCGAGGGCGGCGGCGAGGGTGGCGGATGGCGTCGGGGCGGCATGGGGTCGGGGAGGAGGGCTCGGGGACGACGGCGAGATCGGGGGCGGCACGGGCTTGGGGACGACGGCGAGCTCGAGGGGCGGCGTGAGCTCAGGGAGGAGGGCTCGGGGACGACGGCGAGCTCCGGGGCGGCACGGGCTCGAGGGCGGCGCGGGCTCGAGGGCGGCAAGGGCTCGAGGGCGGCGCGGGCTCGAGGAGCGGGCGGCGGCGGCGACGAGGAGCGGGCGGTGACGGCGACGGCGACCTCAGGGCGGCGACGGCGAGCACGGGCAGCCTGGCGGCGTCGATGAGCTCGGCGTCGTCAGGGGGCAAATGGCGATGAAATCTGAAACTGCTAAGTGGTGGGTATATATACAGGCAGCTATGGTCCCGGTTCGTGGCATGAACCGGGACGAATGCCTACCTATGGTCCCGGTTCGTGCCACCAACCGGGACCAAAGGTCTCTTTTCAGCAGTCCAAAGGGCGGGAAACAGAGGCCTTTGGTCCCGGTTGGTGGCTCAAACCGGGACCATAGGTGGGCATTCGTCCCGGTTTGTGCCACCAACCGGGACCAATGCCCCCCTATGGTCCCGGTTGGTGCTACCAACCGGGACCAAATGTCCTGTGCTGGCGCTGTGCGGTCATAAGTTTAGTCCCACCTTGCTAGTTGAGAGGGGCTCGCAGTGGTTTATAAGCGCTGTTGCACCCACCCACTCGAGCTCCTCTCAACTGCAGGCTTACGGGCCTAATCTGTGCACTGCTATGCCTGTTGGGCCTTCTGCGGGCCTGAATCCTGGCCCATGGAAGGGTTTCTCATCGTATTCAGGCCGTGGAGGCCTAGTAGGTGGCATTTTTTTGTTTTCTTTTTTGCTTTTTATTTTTTTATTTATACTAAATACTTATAGTTTTTTAGTGATTTCTTTTTTCTTTTAGGTCACAAAAATTATAAACTTTCTGTTAGTGCCATTAGTTTTAAAATTTGATTTTTTTTGTTTTCTTCTTTTGTTTTCATTTTTGCTTTTTATTTTTTATTTGTACTAAATACTTATAGTTTTAAAATGTATGTCAATCACTAGTTTATGAATAACTTTACTATGAAGTTAGACTTTTGAGTGATTCTTTTTCCTGCTACTTAATATTACAGTGTTTTATCATTATACTCTATTTGGTAATTTTAGGTTACTTTTAATATCTATTTTAATCAAAAACAAATTTTTTTATTTTTTGCTATTAAATTCTTTTTGCTATTAATGTGTTGAACAAAAAATACTTTCTGAATTTAAGTTGCATAAATTTTATATAAGTTTAGTTTCAAAAATACTAGAGGTTTATAAAAACTTTTTAGTTGATTCCTTTTACTTTTTTGAGCTATAAGACCCTGAAATTGAAAAGCATTTCAAATGAACTCCGAAAAGGTTGAAAGTTGGCATGGTATCATCATTTCACCCACATAGCATGTGCAACAAAGTTGAGATGGTTACGGCAAAAACTGGATGCACTTCGTGTACAAAACGGACAATCTCTTTCGAAGTATCAGGGTTTCGGACGAAAGATCATCTGTTACAAAGGGATTTCATTTTCTTAAACTTATTTGAACTCCATATTTTTTCTGTGTTCAAAATGCACCATTCAAAGCCACATCATCAATTTTCAACCCTTTCTGACTTCATTTGTTATTTTTCATGCATTTACTGATTTTTTTGAGCTATAAGACCCTGAAATTGACAAGCATTTCAAATGAATTCCAAATGAACTCTGAAAATTATAAACTTTCTCTTAGTGCCATTAGTTTTAGAAAAATTATAAACTTTTTATTAGTGCCATTAGTTTTCAAATTTGAATAGTTAAAATTTGAATTCTTTGAAATTTGTGTGAATCACAAGTTTGTGATTAACTTTACTAAAAAATGAACATAGATGCACCTATAGAGAAAATTCGACCTAAATTCATAGTTTTCAAATGAACTCTGAAAAAGTTGGCATAGCATACTCGTGTGTTACAAAGTTGGCATGGTATCATCATAATAGTTGCGGGAGAAAGTCTTCACTTTTTCTTCGCTTGTGTCATTTGCTTATTGCGCCGTAACCATGGATAATCTTCATCGTTTATCAGGATGCTTGGGTCAACCTTGACATTGAAGGGAGGAATTTCATGAAACTTTTCATAATCTTTAGACATGTCTGTCTTGCCGTCCACTCCTAGGATGTCCCTTTTTCCTGAAAGAGCTATGTGGCGCTTTGGCTCATCGTATGATGCATTCGCTTCCTTATCTTTTATTTTTCTCGGTTTGGTAGACATGTCCTTCACATAGATAACCTGTGCCACATCATTGGCTAGGACGAACGGTTCGTCAGTGTACCCAAGATTTTTCAGATCCACTGTTGTCATTCCGTACTATGGGTCTACCTGTACCCCGCCGCCTGACAGATTGACCCATTTGCACTTAAACAAAGGGACCTTAAAATCAGGTCCATAGTCAAGTTCCCATATGTCCACTATGTAACCATAATATGTGTCCTTTTCACTCTCTGTTGCTGCATCAAAGCGGACACCGCTGTTTTGGTTGGTGCTCTTTTGATCTTGGGCGATCGTGTAAAATGTATTCCCATTTATCTCGTATCCTTTGTAAGTCAATGTAGTCAAAGATGGTCCCCTGGACAGCAAGTACAACTCATCACAAATAGTGTTGTCACCTCTGAGACGTGTTTCCAACCAACTGCTGAAAGTCCTGATGTGTTCACATGTAATCCAGTCGTCGCACTACTCCGGGTGTTTGGAGCGCAGATTGTTCTTGTGTTCATCGACATACGGGGTCACCAAGGTAGAGTTCTGTAGAACTGCGTAGTGTGCTTGAGACCAAGAATATGCGTCCCTGCATATTATTGAGTAACTTCCAAGAGTGCCTTTTCCAGTCAGTCTCCCCTCATACCGTGATTTAGGGAGACCTATCTTCTTAAGGCCAGGAATGAAGTCAACACAAAACCCGATAACATCCTCTGTTTGATGGCCCATGGAGATGCTTCCTTCTGGCCTAGCACGGTTACGGACATATTTCTTTAGGACTCCCATGAACCTCTCAAAGGGGAACATATTGTGTAGAAATACGGACCCCAGGATGACAATCTCGTCGATTAGATGAACTAGGACGTGCGTCATGATATTGAAGAAGGATGGTGGGAACACCAGCTCGAAACTGACAAGACATTGCACCACATCACTCCTTAGCCTTGGTACGATTTCTGGATCGATCCTGTTGGAAATATGCCCTAGAGGCAATAATAAATTAGTTATTATTATATTTCCTTGTTCATGATAATCGTTTATTATCCATGCTAGAATTGTATTGATAGGAAACTCAGATACATGTGTGGATACATAGACAACACCATGTCCCTAGTAAGCCTCTAGTTGACTAGCTCGTTGATCAATAGATGGTTACGGTTTCCTGACCATGGACATTGGATGTCGTTGATAACGGGATCACATCATTAGGAGAATGATGTGATGGACAAGACCCAATCCTAAGCCTAGCACAAGATCGTGTAGTTCGTATGCTAAAGCTTTTCTAATGTCAAGTATCATTTCCTTAGACCATGAGATTGTGCAACTCCCGGATACCGTAGGAATGCTTTGGGTGTGCCAAACGTCACAACGTAACTGGGTGGCTATAAAGGTACACTACGTATCTCCGAAAGTGTCTGTTGGGTTGGCACGAATCGAGACTGGGATTTGTCACTCCGTGTGACGGAGAGGTATCTCTGGGCCCACTCGGTAGGACATCATCATATGTGCACAATGTGATCAAGGAGTTGATCACGGGATGATGTGTTACGGAACGAGTAAAGAGACTTGCCGGTAACGAGATTGAACAAGGTATCGGGATACCGACGATCGAATCTCGGGCAAGTATCGTACCGCTAGACAAAGGGAATTGTATACGGGATTGATTAAGTCCTTGACATCGTGGTTCATCCAATGAGATCATCGTGGAACATGTGGGGGAGCCAACATGGGTATCCAGATCCCGCTGTTGGTTATTGACCGGAGAACGTCTCGGTCATGTCTGCATGTCTCCCGAACCCGTAGGGTCTACACACTTAAGGTTCGATGATGCTAGGGTTATAAAGGAAGTTTGTATGTGGTTACCGAATGTTGTTCGGAGTCCCGGATGAGATCCCGGACGTCACGAGGAGTTCCGGAATGGTTCGGAGGTAAAGATTTATATATGGGAAGTCCTGTTTTGGTCACCGGACAAGTTTCGGGGTCACCGGTATTGTACCGGGACCACCGGAAGGGTCCCGGGGGTCCACCGGGTGGGGCCACATGCCCCGGGGGGGCACATGGGCTGTAAGGGGGTGCGCCTTGGCCTATATGGGCCAAGGGCACCAGCCCCAAGAGGCCCATGCGCCAAGGGATAAGGAAAGGAAGACTCCTCCCTGGCCGCACCCTTCCTTGGAGGAAGGGCCAAGGCTGCGCCCCTCCTCTCTCCCTTGACCCTATATATATGTGGGGGGTGGGAGGGCAGCCATACCAATGTTCTGGCGCAGCCCTCCCCTTCTCCCAAGTACTTCTCCTCTCCCGTGGTGCTTGGCGAAGCCCTGCAGGATTGCCACGCTCCTCCACCACCACCACGCCGTTGTGCTGCTGCTGGATGGAGTCTTCCTCAACCTCTCCCTCTCTCCTTGCTGGATCAAGGCGTGGGAGACATCGTCGGGCTGTACGTGTGTTGAACGCGGAGGTGCCGTCCGTTCGGCACTAGGATCTCCGGTGATTTGGATCACGACGAGTACGACTCCATCAACCCCGTTCTCTTGAACGCTTCCGCTTAGCGATCTACAAGGGTATGTAGATGCACTCTCCTTCCCCTCGTTGCTGGTCTCTCCATAGATAGATCTTGGTGACACGTAGGAAAATTTTGAATTTCTGCTACGTTCCCCGACAGTGGCATCATGAGCTAGGTCTATTGCGTAGATTCTATGCACGAGTAGAACACAAAGTAGTTGTGGGCGTTGATTTTGTTCAATATGCTTGCCGTTACTAGTCTTATCTTGATTCGGCGGCATCGTGGGATGAAGCGGCCCGGACCAACCTTACACGTACGCTTACGTGAGACCGGTTCCACCGACAAACATGCACTAGTTGCATAAGGTGGCTGGCGGGTGTCTGTCTCTCCCACTTTAGTCGGATCGGATTCGATGAACAGGGTCCTTATGAAGGGTAAATAGCAATTGGCATATCACGTTGTGGTCTTTGCGTAGGTAAGAAACGTTCTTGCTAGAAACCCATAGCAGCCACGTAAAACATGCAAACAACAATTAGAGGACGTCTAACTTGTTTTTGCAGGGTATGCTATGTGATGTGATATGGCCAAAAGGATGTGATGAATGATATATGTGATGTATGAGATTGATCATGTTCTTGTAATAGGAATCACGACTTGCATGTCGATGAGTATGACAACCGGCAGGAGCCATAGGAGTTGTCTTAATTTATTTATGACCTGCGTGTCAACATAAACGTCATGTAATTACTTTACTTTATTGCTAACCGTTAGCTATAGTAGTAGAAGTAATAGTTGACGAGACAACTTCATGAAGACACGATGATAGAGATCATGATGATGGAGATCATGGTGTCATGCCGGTGACAAGATGATCATGGAGCCCGAAGATGGAGATAAGAAGGAGCAAAGTGATGATGGCCATATCATGTCACTATTTGATTGCATGTGATGTTTATCATGTTTATGCATCTTGTTTACTTAGAACGACGGTAGTAAATAAGATGATCCCTCATAATAATTTCAAGAAAGTGTTCCCCCTAACTGTGCACCGTTGCGACAGTTCGTTGTTTCGAAGCACCACATGATGATCGGGTGTTAGATTCTAACGTTCACATACAACGGGTGTAAGACAGATTTACACACGCGAAACACTTAGGTTGACTTGAGGAGCCTAGCATGTGTACAGACATGGCCTCGAAACACAGAAGACCGAAAGGTCGAGCATGAGTCGTATGGTAGATACGATCAACATGAAGATGTTCACCGATGTTGACTAGTCCGTCTCATGTGATGATCGGACACGGCCTAGTTGACTCGGATCATGTAATCACTTAGATGACTAGAGGGATGTCTATCTGAGTGGGAGTTCATAAGATGAACTTAATTATCCTGAACATAGTCAAAAGATCTTTGCAAATTATGTCGTAGCTCGCGCTTCAGTTCTACTGTTTAGATATGTTCCTAGAGAAAATTTAGTTGAAAGTTGATAGTAGCAATTATGCGGACTAGGTCCGTAAACCGAGGATTGTCCTCATTGCTTCATAGAAGGCTTGTGTCCTTAATGCACCGCTCAGTGTGCTGAACCTCGAACGTCGTCTGTGGATGTTGCGAACATCTGACATACACGTTTTGATGACTACATGATAGTTCAGTGCGTAATGCTAAACGGTTTAGATTTGAGGCACCGAAGACGTTTTGAAACATCGCGAAACATATGAGATGCTTCGAGGGCTGAAATTGGGATTTCAGGCTCGTGCCCACGTCAAGAGGTATAAGACCTCGGACGATTTTCTTAGCCTGCAAACTAAGGGAGAAAAGCTCAATTGTTGAGCTTGTGCTCAGATTGTCTGATTACAACAATCATTTGAATCGAGTGGGAGTTGATCTTCCAGATAAGATAGTGATGTTTCTCCGAAGTCATTACCACCAAGCTGCTAGAGCTTCGTGATGAACTATAATATATCAGGGACATATATGATGATCCTTGAGATATTCGCGATGTTTGACACCAAAGTAGAAATCAAGAAGGAGCATCAATTGTTGATGGTTGGTGAAACCACTAGTTTCAAGAAGGGCAAGGGCAAGAAGGGATACTTCATGAAACGGCAATTCAGCTGTTGCTCTAGTGAAGAAACCCAAGGTTGAACCCAAACCCGAGACTAAGTGCTTCTGTAATAAGGGGAACAACCACTGGAGCAGAATTACCCTAGATACTTGGTAGATAAGAAGGCTGGCAAGGTCGATAGAAGTATATTGGATATACATTGTGTTGATGTGTACTTTACTAGTACTCCTAGTAGCACCAGGGTATTAGATACCGGTTTGGTTGCTAAGTGTTAGTAACTCGAAATAAAAGCTATGGAATAAACGGAGACTAGCTAAAGGTGAGCTGACGATATGTGTTGGAAGTGTTTCCAATGTTGATATGATCAAGCATCGCACGCTCCCTCTACCATCGAGACTGGTGTTAAACCTAAATAATTGT
Organism: Triticum urartu; assembly: GCF_003073215.2. Classification (NCBI taxonomy): domain Eukaryota; kingdom Viridiplantae; phylum Streptophyta; class Magnoliopsida; order Poales; family Poaceae; genus Triticum; species Triticum urartu. The sequence continues at coordinate 568,944,543 of NC_053022.1, read as the reverse complement.
TATTTGGTGTTTGCGTTGAGCATAGACGTGATTGGATTATGTCTATCGCAATACGGTTATTCATTTAAGGAGAATAATGGTTACTCTGTTTATTTGAATAATACCTTCAATGGTCTTGCACCTAAAATGAATGGTTTATTGAATCTCGATCGTAGTGATACACATGTTCATGCCAAAAGATATAAGATAGTAATGATAGTACCACCTACTTGTGGCACTGCCACTTAAGTCATATCGGTATAGAACGTATGAAGAAGCTCCATGTTGATGGATCTTTGGGCTCACTCGTTTTGAAAAGTTTGAGACATGCGAACCATGTCTATTGGTGTATATGCATGAAGAAACTCCATGCAAATGGACCGTTTGGACTCACTTGATCTTGAATCACTTGAGACATGCAAATCATACCACATGGGCAAGATGACTGAAAGCCTCGTTTTAGTAAGACGGAACAAGATAGCAACTCGTTGGAAGTAACACATTTTGATGTGTGCAGTGCAATGAGTGCTGAGGCGTATAGTGGATATCGTTATGTTCTTCACAGATGATTTGAGTAGATGTTGAGTATATTTACTTGATGAATCACGAGTCTGAATTATTGAAAGGTTCAAGTAATTTCAGGGTGAAGTTGAAAGATCGTCGTGACAAGAGGATAAAATATCTATGATATGATCATAGAGATGAATATCTGAATTACGAGTTTGGCACAGAATTAAGACATTGTGGAAATCGTTTCACAACTAATACAGCCTGGAACACCATAGTGTGATGGTGTGTCCGTACATCATAACTGCACCCTATTGGATATGATGCATACCATGATGTCTCTTATCGAATTACCACGATAGTTCATGGGTTAGGCATTAGAGACAACCACATTCACTTTAAATAGGGCACCACGTAATTCCGATGAGATGACACCGTATGAACTATGGTTTAGAGAAACCTAAGCTGTCATTTCTTAAAAGTGTGGGGCTGCGACGCTTATGTGAAAAAGTTTCAGGATGATAAGCTCGAAACCAAAGCGGATAAATGCATCTTCATAGGACACCCAAAACAGTTGGGTATACCTCCCGTCTCAGATCCGAAAGCAATAAGGGATTGTTTCTAGAATCGGGTCCTTTCTCGAGAAAAAGTTTCTCTCGTAGGAATTGAGTGGGAGGATGGTGGAGACTTGATGAGGTTATTGAACCGTCACTTCAACTAGTGTATAGCAGGGCACAAAGAGTTGTTCCTGTGGCACCTACACCAATTGAAGTGGAAGCTTATGATATTGATCATGAGACTTCGGATCAAGTCACTCCCAAACCTCGTAGGATGACAAGGATGCGTACTACTTCAGAGTGGTACGTAATCCTGTCTTGGAAGTCATGTTGCTAGACACAATGAACCTACGAGCCATGGAGAAGCGATGGTGGGCCCGGATTCCGATAAATGGCTCGAGGCCATAAAATCCGAGAGAGGATACATGTATGAAAACAAAGTGTAGACTTTGGCGGAACAACTCGATGGTCGTAAGGCTGTTGAGTACAGATGGATTTTAAAAGGAAGACGGACAATGATGGTAAGTATCACCATTAAGAAAGCTCGACTTGTCATTAAGATGTTTTCCTACAAGTTCAAGGAGTTGACTACGGTGAGACTTTCTCACTTGTAGCGATGCTAAGAGTCTGTTGGACAGAAGACCGAAAGGTCGAGCATGAGTCGTATGGTAGATACGATCAACACGAAGATGTTCACCGATGTTGACTAGTCCGTCTCACGTGATGATCGGACACGGCCTAGTTGACTCGGATCATGTAATCACTTAGATGACTAGAGGGATGTCTATCTAAGTGGGAGATCATACTCGACTGTCCGGACGCAGAGGCCTTAGCAGCCTTAAAGCATAATATCCGTGACGAGTGGCTTGCCCGACACCTAGGACTAGAGAAGCCGAAATCTATGGCAGCACTCATGGCACTCATGACCCGCTTTTGCGCGGGAGAAGACAGCTGGCTTGCTCGTAGCAACAATATGACCAAGAACCCTGGTCGTTCGGACACCAGGGACATTAGTGGCAGGTCGCGTCGCAACCAACAGAAGCGCCGCATCAACGGCGATAATGCTAAGCATACGACAGTTAATGCCGGATTCAGAGGCTCTAAATCCGGTCAGCGGAAAAAATCATTCAAAAGGAATCCCAGGGGGCCGTCCAGCTTGGACCGAATACTCGACCGCTTGTGCCAAATACATGGCACCCCCGAAAAGCCGGCCATGTTGGAAATATGCCCTAGAGGCAATAATAAAAGCATTATTATTATATTTCCTTGTTCATGATAACTGTCTTTATTCATGCTATAATTGTGTTATCCGGAAATCTTAATACATGTGTGAATAATAGACACCAACATGTCCCTAGTAAGCCTCTAGTTGACTAGCTCGTTGATCAACAGATAGTCATGGTTTCCTGACTATGGACATTAGAGGTCATTGATAATGAGATCACATCATTAGGAGAATGATGTGATGGACAAGACCCAATCCTAAACATAGCATAAGATCGTATAGTTCGTTTGCTAGAGTTTTTCCAATGTCAAGTATCTTTTCCTTAGACCATGAGATCGTGTAACTCCCGGATACCGTAGGAGTGCTTTGGGTGTACCAAACGTCACAACGTAACTGGGTGACTATAAAGGTATACTACGGGTATCTCCGAAAGTGACTATTGGGTTGACACGGATCAAGACTGGGATTTGTCACTCCATATGACGGAGAGGTATCACTGGGCCCACTCGGTAATGCATCATCATAATGAGCTCAAAGTGACCAAGTGTCTGGTCACGGGATCATGCATTACGGTACGAATAAAGTGACTTGCCGGTAACGAGATTGAACGAGGTATTGGGATACCGACGATCGGATCTCGGGCAAGTAACATACCGATTGACGAAGGGAATTGTATACGGGGTTGCTTGAATCCTCGACATCGTGGTTCATCCGATGAGATCATCGAGGAGCATGTGGGAGCCAACATGGGTATCCAGATCCCGCTGTTGGTTATTGACCGGAGAGCGATCTCGGTCATGTCTACATGTCTCCCGAACCCGTAGGGTCTACACACTTAAGGTTCGGTGACGCTAGGGTTGTAGGGATATGTATATGCGGTAACCCGAATGTTGTTCGGAGTCCCGGATGAGATCCCGGACGTCATGAGGAGTTCCGGAATGGTCCAGAGGTAAAGAATTATATATAGGAAGTGCTATTTCGGGCATCGGGACAAGTTTCGGGGTCACCGGTATTGTACCGGGACCACCGGAAGGGTCCCGGGGGTCCACCGGATGGGGCCACCTATCCCGGGGGGCCACATGGGCTGTAGGGGTGTGCGCCTTGGCCTGCATGGGCCAAGGGCACTAGCCCCAAGAGGCCCATGCGCCTAGGGATAAGGAAGGGAAGAGTCCCAAAGGGGGAAGGCACCTCCTAGGTGCCTTGGGGAGGAGGGATTCCTCCCTTGGCCGCCGCCCCCCCTAGGAGATTGCATCTCCTAGGGCCGGCGTCCCCCCTAGGCTCCCTATATATAGTGGGGGAAGGAGGGCCTCTCAACCCACGCCTTTGGTGCCTCCCTCTCCCTCTCCAACACATCCTCCTCCTCCATAGTGCTTGGCGAAGCCCTGCCGGAGTACTGCAGCTCCACCACCACCACGCCGTCGTGCTGCTGTTGGAGCCATCTTCCTCAACCTCTCCTTCCCCCTTGCTGGATCAAGAAGAAGGAGACGTTACGCTGACCGTACGTGTGTTGAACGCGGAGGTGCCGTCCGTTCGGCGCTAGGATCTCTGGTGATTTGGATCACGTCGAGTACGACTTCCTCATCCCCGTTCTTTGAACGCTTCCGCGCGTGATCTACAAAGGTATGTAGATGCAATCCAATCACTCGTTGCTAGATGAACTCCTAGATGGATCTTGGTGAAACCGTAGGAAAATTTTTGTTTTCTGCAACGTTCCCCAACAGTGGCATCATGAGCTAGGTCTATGCGTAATTCTCTTGCACGAGTAGAACACAATTTGTTGTGGGCGTTGATGTTGTCAACTTTCTTGCCGCTACTAGTCTTATCTTGCTTCAACGGTATTGTGGGATGAAGCGGCCCGGACCAACCTTACACGTACGCTTATGTGAGACCGGTTCCACCGACTAACATGCACTAGTTGCATAAGGTGGCTGGCGGGTGTCTGTCTCTCCCACTTTAGTTGGAGCGGATTCGATGAAAAGGGTCCTTATGAAGGGTAAATAGAAGTTGACAAATCACGTTGTGGCTTTCACGTAGGTAAGAAAACGTTCTTGCTAGAACCCTATTTCAGCCACGTAAAACTTGCAACAACAATTAGAGGACGTCTAACTTGTTTTTGCAGCAAGTGCTTTGTGATATGATATGGCCAAAGTTGTGATGAATGATGAATAATATATATGTGATGTATGATATGTTCATGCTATTGTAATATGAATCACGACTTGCATGTCGATGAGTATGACAACCGGCAGGAGCCATAGGAGTTGTCTTTATTTTTTGTATGACCTGCGTGTCATTGAGAAACGCCATGTAAATTACTTTACTTTATTGCTAAACGCGTTAGCCATAGTAGTAGAAGTAATAGTTGGCGAGCAACTTCATGGAGACACAATGATGAAGATCATGATGATGGAGATCATGGTGTCATGCCGGTGACAAGATGATCATGGAGCCCCAAGATGGAGATCAAAGGAGCTATGTGATATTGGCCATATCATGTCACTATTATTATTTGATTGCATGTGATGTTTATCATGTTTCTGCATCTTGTTTACTTAGAACGACGGTAGTAAATAAGATGATCCCTCATAATAATTTCAAGAAAGTGTTCCCCCTAACTGTGCACCGTTGCGACAGTTCGTTGTTTCGAAGCACCACGTGATGATCGGGTGTGATAGATTCCAACGTTCACATACAACGGGTGTAAGACAGATTTACACATGCAAACACTTAGGTTGACTTGACGAGCCTAGCATGTACAGACATGGCCTCGGAACACAAAAGACCGAAAGGTCGAGCATGAGTCGTATAGAAGATACGATCAACATGAAGATGTTCACCGATGTTGACTAGTCCGTCTCACGTGATGATCGGACACGGCCTAGTTAACTCGGATCATGTTATACTTAGATTACAAGAGGGATGTCTATCTAAGTGGGAGTTCATTGAATAATTTGATTAGATGAACTTAATTATCATGAACTTAGTCCAAAATTTTACAATATGTCTTGTAGATCAAATGGCCAACATAGTCCTCAACTTCAACGCGTTCCTAGAGAAAACCAAGCTGAAAGACGATGGCAGCAACTACACGGACTGGGTCTGGAACCTGAGGATCATCCTCATAGCTGCCAAGAAAGATTATGTCCTACAAGCACCGCTGGGTGACGCACCTGTTCTCCCTGTAGAACAAGACGTTATGAACGCTTGGCAGGCACGTACCGATGACTACTCCCTCGTTCAGTGCGGCATGCTTTACAGCTTAGAGCCGGGGCTCCAAAAGCGTTTTGAGAGACACAGAGCATATGAGATGTTCGAAGAGCTGAAAATGGTTTTCCAAGCTCATGCCCGGGTCGAGAGATATCAAGTATCCGACAAGTTCTTTAGCTGTAAGATGGAGGAAAACAGTTCTGTCAGTGAGCACATACTCACTATGTCTGGGTTGCATAACCGCTTGACTCAGCTGGGAGTTAATCTCCCGGATGACGCGGTCATTGACAGAATCCTTCAGTCGCTTCCACCGAGCTATAAGAGCTTTGTGATGAACTTCAATATGCAGGGGATGGAAAAGACCATTCCTGAGGTATTTGCAATGCTGAAATCAGCAGAGGTAGAAGTCAAAAAGGAACATCAAGTGTTGATGGTGAATAAAACCACTAAGTTCAAGAAAGGCAAGGGTAAGAAAACCTTCAAGAAAGACGGCAAGGGAGTTGCCGCGCCCGGCAAGCAAGCTGCCGGGGAGAAGCCAAAGAATGGACCCAAGCCCGAGACTGAGTGCTTTTATTGCAAGGAAAGTGGTCACTGGAAGCGGAACTGCCCCAAATACTTAGCAGACAAGAAGGCCGGCAAAACAAAAGGTATATGTGATATACATGTAATTGATGTGTACCTTACCAGTATTCGTAGTAGCTCCTGGGTATTTGATACCGGTGCAGTTGCTCACATTTGTAACTCAAAGCAGGAGCTGCGGAATAAGCGGAGACTGGCGAAGGACGAGGTGATGATGCGAGTCGGGAATGGTTCCAAGGTCGATGTGATCGCCGTCGGCACGCTACCTCTACATTTACCTACGGGATTAGTTTTGAACCTCAATAATTGTTATTTAGTGCCAAGTTTGAGCATGAACATTGTATCAGGATCTCGTTTAATTCGAGATGGCTACTCATTTAAATCCGAGAATAATGGTTATTCTATTTATATGAGAGATATGTTTTATGGTCATGCTCCGATGGTGAATGGTTTATTCTTAATGAATCTCGAGCGTAATGCTACACATATTCATAGTTTGAATACCAAAAGATGTAAGATTGATAATGATAGTCCCACATACTTGTGGCACTGCCGCCTTGGTCACATAGGTGTCAAACGCATGAAGAAGCTCCATACTGATGGACTTTTAGAGTCTCTTGATTACGAATCATTTGACACGTCCGAACCATGCCTCATGGGTAAAATGACCAAGACTCCGTTCTCAGGAACAATGGAGCGAGCAACCAACTTATTGGAAATCATACATACTGATGTGTGCGGTCCAATGAGTGTTGAGGCTCGCGGTGGCTATCGTTATGTTCTCACCCTCACTGATGACTTGAGTAGATATGGGTATGTCTACTTCATGAAACACAAGTCTGAGACCTTTGAAAAGTTCAAGGAATTTCAGAGTGAGGTTGAAAATCAACGTGACAGGAAAATCAAGTTCCTGCGATCAGATCGTGGAGGAGAATACTTGAGTCATGAGTTTGGCACACACTTAAGAAAATGTGGAATAGTTTCACAGCTCACGCCGCCTGGAACACCTCAGCGTAATGGTGTGTCCGAACGTCGTAATCGCACTCTATTAGATATGGTGCGATCTATGATGTCTCTTGCCGATTTACCGCTATGTTTTTGGGGGTATGCTTTAGAGACTGCCGCATTCACTTTAAATAGGGCTCCGTCGAAATCCGTTGAGACGACACCGTATGAATTATGGTTTGGGAAGAAACCTAAGCTGTCGTTTCTAAAAGTTTGGGGATGCGATGCTTATGTCAAAAAACTTCAACCTGAAAAGCTCGAACCCAAGTCGGAAAAATGCGTCTTCATAGGATACCCTAAAGAAACTATTGGGTATACCTTCTACCTCAGATCCGAAGGCAAGATTTTTGTTGCCAAGAATGAATCCTTTCTAGAGAAGGAGTTTCTCTCGAAAGAAGTAAGTGGGAGGAAAGTAGAACTTGACGAAGTATTACCTCTTGAACCGGAAAATGGCGCAGCTCAAGAAAATGTTCCTGAGGTGCCTGCACCGACTAGAGAGGAAGTTAATGATGATGATCAAGATACTTCTGATCAAGCTCCTACTAAAATTCGAAGGTCCACAAGGACATGTTCCGCACCAGAGTGGTACGGCAACCCTGTCTTGGAAATTATGTTGTTAGACAACGGTGAACCTTCGAACTATAAAGAAGCGATGGCGGGCCCGGATTCCGACAAATGGCTAGAAGCCATGAAATCCGAGATAGGATCCATGTATGAAAACGAAGTATGGACTTTGACTGACTTGCCCGTTGAGCGGCGAGCCATAGAAAATAAATGGATCTTTAAGAAGAAGACAGGCGCGGATGGTAATGTGACCATCTATAAAGCTCGGCTTGTCGCTAAGGGTTATCGACAAGTTCAAGGGGTTGACTACGATGAGACTTTCTCACCGGTAGCGAAGCTAAAGTCCGTCCGAATCATGTTAGCAATTGCCGCATTCTATGATTATGAGATATGGCAAATGGACGTCAAAACGGCATTCCTTAATGGTTTCCTTAAGTAAGAATTGTATATGATGCAGCCGGAAGGTTTTGTCGATCCTAAGAATGCTGACAAGGTGTGCAAGCTCCAACGCTCGATTTATGGGTTGGTGCAAGCATCTCGGAGTTGGAACATTCGCTTTGATAAGATGATCAAAGCGTTTGGATTTACGCAGACTTATGGAGAAGCCTGCGTTTACAAGAAAGTGAGTGGGAGCTCTGTAGCATTTCTCATATTATATGTAGATGGCATACTTTTGATGGGAAATGATATAGAACTCTTGGACAGCATTAAGGCATACTTGAATAAGAGTTTTTCAATGAAGGACCTTGGAGAAGCTGCTTATATATTAGGCATCAAGATCTATAGAGACAGATCAAGACGCCTCATAGGTCTTTCACAAAGCACATACCTTGATAAGATATTGAAGAAGTTCAATATGGATCAGTCTAAGAAGGGGTTCTTGCCTGTGTTGCAAGGTGTGAAATTGAGCTCAGCTCAATGTCCGACCACGGCAGAAGATATAGAAGAGATGAGTGTCATCCCCTATGCCTCAGCCATAGGTTCTATTATGTATGCCATGCTGTGTACCAGACCTGATGTAAACCTTGCCGTAAGTTTGGTAGGTAGGTACCAAAGTAATCCCGGCAAGGAACACTGGACAGCGGTCAAGGATATCCTGAAGTACCTGAAAAGGACTAAGGAAATGTTTCTTGTCTATGGAGGTGACGAAGAGCTCGTCGTAAAGGGTTACGTCGACGCTAGCTTCGACACAGATCTGGATGACTTAAAGTCACAAACCGGATACGTGTATATTTTGAATGGTGGGGCAGTAAGCTGGTGCAGTTGCAAGCAGAGCGTCGTGGCGGGATCTACATGTGAAGCGGAGTACATGGCAGCCTCGGAGGCAGCACATGAAGCAATTTGGCTGAAGGAGTTCATCACCGACCTAGGAGTCATACCCAATGCGTCGGGGCCAATCAAACTCTTCTGTGACAACACTGGAGCTATTGCACTTGCCAAGGAGCCCAGGTTTCACAAGAAGACAAGGCACATCAAGCGTCGCTTCAACTCCATTCGTGAAAATGTTCAAGATGGAGACATAGATATTTGTAAAGTACATACGGACCTGAATGTAGCAGATCCATTGACTAAACCTCTCCATAGAGCAAAACATGATCAACACCAGGATTCCATGGGTGTTCGATTCATCACAATGTAACTAGATTATTGACTCTAGTGCAAGTGGGAGACTGTTGGAAATATGCCCTAGAGGCAATAATAAAAGCATTATTATTATATTTCCTTGTTCATGATAATTGTCTTTATTCATGCTATAATTGTGTTATCCGGAAATCTTAATACATGTGTGAATAATAGACACCAACATGTCCCTAGTAAGCCTCTAGTTGACTAACTCGTTGATCAACAAATAGTCATGGTTTCCTGACTATGGACATTAGATGTCATTGATAACGAGATCACATCATTAGGAGAATGATGTGATGGACAAGACCCAATCCTAAACATAGCATAAGATCGTATAGTTCGTTTGCTAGAGTTTTTCCAATGTCAAGTATCTTTTCCTTAGACCATGAGATCGTGTAACTCCCGGATACCGTAGGAGTGCTTTGGGTGTACCAAACGTCACAACGTAACTGGGTGACTATAAAGGTATACTACGGGTATCTCCGAAAGTGACTGTTGGGTTGACACGGATCAAGACTGGGATTTGTCACTCCATATGACGGAGAGGTATCACTGGGCCCACTCGGTAATGCATCATCATAATGAGCTCAAAGTGACCAAGTGTCTGGTCACGGGATCATGCATTACGGTACGAGTAAAGTGACTTGCCGGTAACGAGATTGAATGAGGTATTGGGATACCGACGATCGGATCTCGGGCAAGTAACATACCGATTGACGAAGGGAATTGTATACGGTTGCTTGAATCCTCGACATCGTGGTCATCCGATGAGATCATCGAGGAGCATGTGGAGCCAACATGGGTATCCAGACCCGCTGTTGGTTATTGACCGGAGAGCGATCTCGGTCATGTCTACATGTCTCCCGAACCCGTAGGGTCTACACACTTAAGGTTCGGTGACGCTAGGGTTGTAGGGATATGTATATGGCAGTAACCCGAATGTTGTTCGGAGTCCGGATGAGATCCCGGACGTCACGAGGAGTTCCGGAATGGTCCGGAGGTAAAGAATTATATATAGGAAGTGCTATTTCGGGCATCGGGACAAGTTTCGGGGTCACCGGTATTGTACCGGGACCACCGGAAGGGTCCCGGGGGTCCACCGGGTGGGGCACCTGCCCCCGGGGGCCACATGGGCTGTAGGGGTGTGCGCCTTGGCCTGCATGGGCCAAGGGCACCAGCCCCAAGAGGTCCATGCGCCTAGGGATAAGAAAGGAAGAGTCCCAAAGGGGGAAGGCACCTCCTAGGTGCCTTGGGGAGGAGGGATTCCTCCCTTGGCCGCCGCCCCCTAGAGATTGGATCTCCTAGGGCCGCGCCCCCTAGGCTCCCTATATATAGTGGGGGAAGAGGGACTCTCAATCCACGCCTTTGGTGCCTCCCTCTCCCTCTCCAACACATCCTCCTCCTCCATAGTGCTTGGCGAAGCCCTGCCGGAGTACTGCAGCTCCACCACCACGCCGTCGTGCTGCTGTTGGAGCCATCTTCCTCAATCTCTCCTTTCGCCTTGCTGGATCAAGAAGAAGGAGACGTTACGCTGACCGTACGTGTGTTGAACGCGGAGGTGCCGTCCGTTCGGCGCTAGGATCTCCGGTGATTTGGATCACGTCGAGTACGCCTTCCTCATCCCCGTTCTTTGAACGCTTCCACACGTGATCTACGAACGTATGTAGATGCAATCCGATCACTCGTTGCTAGATGAACTCCTAGATGGATCTTGGTGAAACCGTAGGAAATTTTTTGTTTTACTGCAAACCCAACAGTCATCCGACTCGGTTTTCAACATAGGAGTTAAGCGACGACAATGAAGACAAGGGGTTGCATAGCGATGACGACGACGAGCCCCGGCCACCGAATTACAATGGACAGAAGGGTTTTCCCCCACAAGTGCGGACGGTGAACATGATATACGCAACCCACGTCCCCAAGAGGGAGCGGAAGCGCATGTTAAGGGACGTATACGCGGTAGAGCCAGTCGCCCCAAAGTTCAACCCATGGTCCTCCTGCCCGATCACCTTTGATCGAAAGAGACCATCCCACTAGCATCCGTCATGGCGGATTTGCCGCATTGGTTCTAGACCCAATTATTGACGGATTTCATCTCACTAGAGTCCTTATGGACGACGGCAGCAGCCTGAACCTTGCTTTACCAGGATACAGTGCGGAAAATGGGCGTAGATCCCTCGAGGAATAAGCCCACCAAAACAACCTTTAAAGGCGTAATACCAGGTGTAGAGGCCAGCTGTACAGGCTCAGTCACACTTGAAGTGGTCTTCGGATCTCCGGATAATTTCCGAAGCGAGGAGTTAATCTTCGACATAGTCCCGTTCCGCAGTGGCTACCATGCACTGCTCGGGCGAACCGCATTCGCCAAGTTTAATGCGGTCCCGCACTACGCATACCTTAAGCTCAAGATGCCAGGCCCTCGAGGAGTAATTTCGGTCAATGGAAACACCGAACGCTCCCTCCGAACGGAGGAGCACACGGCGGCCCTTGCAGCGGAAGTACAAAGCAGCCTCTCTAGGCAGTTCTCCAGTCCGGCCATTAAACGTCCGGACACAGTCAAGCGCGCCCGGAGTAACCTACAACAAGACCGCCTGGCATGTTCCGAGCAGGCGTAGCAATGCGGCCCCAACCCCAACCCCCGCAAAAAGGCGACGCTAGTACTTCGCGTACATAACTACGCCCTAGAAATACCATGGGCATAGGGGGAGGGGCACCATCACGGGATGCCCAGAACACGGTTTAAACCGCACCAGGGGCTGCCGACTTTTTTTATACTTCTCTCTTACTTCCAGGACTCTACTCTTTGGAAGGCTTGTTCGGCAGTTCAATTGCCGCACAAACAATGCAAGGACCAGGGAAGCAGACAAGCCATGCCGCATTATGGAAATCCCAGGTGGTCTCTATCACGAGCAGTATACCTGTTTCGCGTACTATCCCGCAGCTTGCCCCTGAAGCAGACATGTTAAATAGTCCAACTTTTCGTTTATCGCATCACTTGTATCGTTCTGCTTTGATCGCAGCTATTTTAATGAACAATGCATAGCTTTTGTCTATTTTTTGCATTACCTTTTTTTTAATATATATATATATATATGTTCCTTAATGACATGTTGCACCCGTACACTTTGGTACGGCCAAAATACGCCAGGGGCTTCAGTACCCCTCAATATGGTGTGAGAAGTCTGAACACTTTAACAAGTGCGGCACCCCGAACTTATAGCATTATATGCATCGGCTCCGAATCATGTCTTGGGTCAATAGTTGGGTTTGCCCAGCTCCTATGTTTTGGTGCCTTACGTTCCGCTATATCGGCTAAGGTAGCACTAGGAGAACCACTGCGATTGTGCCCCAGTTGAGCTGGGCCGAGCACCTCAATGGAGAAAGCCAAAACTGACTGTCATGATGAAGCGAGAGCTGGTCGCTGTTCGAGAGGTTTTTTCGAGTCCCTAAAACTTATGCCGCTTAGGGCGAGGAGTCGGCTCCGTCCGGCCAAGGCGTGGATAGCGCCCCGAACTCGGTCTTCCGAATACTAGGGGCTTCGCCGAAATTTAAAATTATAGAATTCTATGGCTAAGTGAGAGTGTTCACGCGTTATAGTTCGATTGCCTTGTTCGTTGGGCTGAGCGCCTCCCTCGAAGGACCCAAACATGGGAAAAAGAGCGCTCAGGTTTATCCCCGAACACCCCAGCACTAGCGGCATGGGGGCAGAAGCCGACGACTCGCCATCTCTCAGAATTGATAAACAGCCACACAGAAGGTAATATTTTAAATTCAAACAGCATTGCTCAGCGCATATGAACAAGTTTTCAGCGCACGGGACAAAAACGAGTGAGTTTTACTCAAAAATTACATCCCTAGAACATTCATCCGCCACAAGGCGGGCACCCTTCAGAACATCCTTATAATAATTCTCGGGCTTGCGATGCTCTTTCCCCGGCGGTGGCCCGTCCTTCACAAGCTTCTCCGCATCCAGCTTGCCCCAGTGCACCTTAGCACGGGCAAGGGCCCTACGGGCACCTTCAATACAGACGGAGCGCTTGATGTCTTCAAGCCTCGAACAGGCCTCCACCAGCCGCTGCACCAGACCGAAATAGCTCCCAGGCAGAGCCTCTCCAGGCCACAGCCGAACTAGGAGGCCCTTCATGGCCTATTCGGCCATCTTGTGGAGCTCGACCAGTTGCTTCAGCTGGTCGCTCAGGGGCACGGGGTGTCCGGCCTCAGCGTACTGAGACCAGAACACCTTCTCCGTCGAGCTGCCCTCCTCGGCTCGATAGAATGCGGCGGCATCAGATACACTCCGGGGAAGATCTGCGAACGCTCCTGGAGAGCTCCGGATTCGGGTAAGTAACAGGTAACTCACGTTTATGTGTTTGCTTTGCATAAAGAATGCCTTACCCGCTGCAATCTTCTTCACCTCATCCAACTCCTGGAGGGTCTTCTGGGACTCGGCCTTGGCAGACTTGGCATTTTCTATAGCTACCGCGAGCTCGGACGCTCGCGTCCTCGAGTCAAGCTCCAAACTCTCATGTTTCTTCATGAGAACCTGGAGCTCTTGCCGCACCTTGCCAACCTTAGCCTCATACCTCTCCCGCTCGGTGCGCTCCACGGCCGCACTCTTCACGGCCTCGAGCAGCGCTTGCTTAAGGGTCGCCACCTCAGACGTGGCCCCTGCAATAGCCATGTCAATCCTGTCATTTTTTGCAACTGCAACTTTTTTATATACATATTCAAACAGGGTATTTCTTACCTGCCTTCTCCTCGAGCTGCTTCTTGGCACGGCCGAGCTCTTGCTCGGAATTCTCGAGACTCTGCTTCAGCACGTCCACTTCCGCAGTCAGTGCGGCGGACGCTAGCAGAGAAGCCTGCATACGCATATTGACTCCTTTTGTTAGACTCCTGCGAATTCTTTGATCCTCTATTCGGCTTTTCTTCCCGAACGCCCAACAGAGCATCAGGGGCTACTGTCTATGCGGTAACATTATTTGAACATTCTTTACTTACCTCAAAGCCTGCTAAAAGGCTTGTACAAGCTTCAGTCAGTCCGCTTTTGGCGGACTGAACTTTCTGTATCACCGCACTCATAATAGTGCGGTGCCCCTCGTCGATGGAGGCACCTTGGAGCGCCTCCAACATATTGTCCGGCGCCTCCGGTTGGACGGAGGTCATCGGCACGGTAGGCTTGCTCCTCTTGGAAGGAGGTCGCCCGCCGAACTCTGGAACCCTTGAAGATTCCGGAGCTGTGTCCGGCCTTAAGCCGGACTTGGAGCCCTGGGGGGTTTCATCCCCTTTACTCCTGGAGTCCGGGAGGTCGCCTTGCGGTGCCTCCATGACCACCTCCTCCCGGCTTGGAACCTGTTGGGACAACACTTCGGTGTTGTCTGCAGGGCGGGGGGATGAAGCCGTCGGAAGCGAGTTCACCTCCGACGGGTCCAGTGAGCCGCTCGATGATGCGTCGAGCCCGTCCTTGGGTGGGCTGCATAAACATATTCGACATAAGGAAAAGCTGTGCGAAAAACGAATACTATGAATTACCCCGGTATCCGGACACTTATGATTTCGCCAGGGGCTTGGCCCTGGGCTGCCACTCCTCTTCGTCGTCGTCGTCGTCGGTGGAGCAGTCCGGAGGAAGGGTTTTCCCCTTCTTGGACCCTTCGGCCTCCTCGGAGAGGGCGGCCTTCCTTCTCTTCTCTCCTCCCGCTAGAGGGGGAGAGGTCTCTTCTTCTTCCTCCTCGTCTTCATGAGAGGAAGGTGCTTCGGGACCGTCGGATGATGAATCCGACACCTCCTGGTGCCGGGCACTCTTTCGAGTCCCCGTGGCCCTTTTCGTGGCCTTCTTCTCCGGCACCTCATAGGGCGCCGGAACCAGCAGCTTCGCCAAGCGAGCGTCCGCTGGGCCTTCGGGCAGAGGAGCCGGACAGTTGATCTGTCCGGACGTCGCCACCCAATCCTATCAAAGATAAGGGAACTCAGATCCCGCATAGAGTCAAACTATGAAAAACTGATACCCTGTAAAAGGACAAAAACGGCTTACCGCATGAGCGTGATGCTGAGTACTGAATCCGGGATCCTCGGCAGCGGATGCGGGAGCCTCGGCGCCCTTGAAAAGCACCCTCCAGGCATCTTCGTACGTCGTGTCGAAGAGCCTGTTTAGAGTTTGATGCTGGGCCGGGTCGAACTCCCACAGGTTGAAGGCCCGTCGTTGACACGGGAGGATCAGGCAGATGAGCATAACCTGGACTACATTGACAAGCTTGAGCTTCTTGTCCACCAGGGTTTGGATGCATGTTTGGAGTCCGGTCAGCTCTCCTTTTTTACCCCATGACAGGCCGGTCTCCTTCCAGGAGGTGAGCCACGTTGGGGGTCCGGACCGAAACTCGGGGGCTGCGACCCATTCGGGGTCGCACGGCTCGGTGATGTAAAACCACCCCGATTGCCACCCCTTCAGGGTCTCCACAAAGGAGCCCTCGAGCCACAGGACGTTGGCCATCTTGCCAACCATGGCACCGCCGCACTCCGCCTGGCTGCCGCGCACCACCTTCGGCTTGACGTTGAAGGTCTTTAGCCATAAGCTGAAATGAGGGCGGATGCGGAGGAAAGCCTCACACATGACGATAAACGCCGAGATGTTGAAGACGAAGTTCGGGGCCAGATCGTGGAAATCCAGGCCATAGTAGAACATGAGCCCCCGGACAAATGGATGCAGAGGGAAGCCCAATCCGCGGAGGAAATGGGGGAGAAATACCACCCTCTCATGGGGCCTAGGAGTGGGGATGAGCTGCCCCTTCTCGGGGAGTCGGTGCGCGATGTCGCTGGCCAGATATCCGGCCTTCCTCAGCTTTTTTATGTGTCCCTCCGTGACAGAGGAGACCATCCACTTGCCTCCCGCTCCGGACATGACTGGAGAAGGTCGAGGTGGTAGTGCGGACTTGGGTGCTGGAGATCGAGTGTGCAAGAATGGATAAGCAAAGGAGGAAGAAGGCGTGGGTGAAAAGGTGGATCCTTATCCCCTTATATGGGTGGGTGCGACTACATGCCCCCACCAGCCTGGTAAAACTTGCTTATCTCCAAGCGCCGTAATCAAAAGCACGGTTGGGTTACCCACGTTCGTATTGATGAGAATATCGGAATAAAGGGACACGATCTCTGCTTTGACAAGACGTGCCAAGGAAACCGCCTCGCATAATGCGCTGAGGTGGGATAATGAAACGATTTGGATAAAGGCTTGGTCGTGTCGTGTCGCACCACGGAATACGTCAGCAGATTAGATTTGTGTTAATATTATTATTCTCTCTATGGCAATATGTGGAAACTTATTTTGCAGAGAAGGACACTATCTTTGTGTTCAAAATCTTCTATGAAGTGCTTGGAGGAGGAACCCGCCTTGCAATGCCGAAGACAATTTGCGCGCCGGACTCGTCGTCATTGAAGCCTGGTTCAGGGGCTACTGAGGGAGTCCTGGATTAGGGGGTGTTCGGATAGCCGAATTGTACCTTCAGCCGGACTCCTGGACTATGAAGATACAAGACTGAAGACTCCGTCCCGTGTCCGGAAGGGATTTTCCTTGGCGTGGAAGGCAAGCTTGGCGATACGGATGTTCAGATCTCCTACCATTGTAACCGACTCTATGTAACCCTAACCCTATCCGGTGTCTATATAAACCGGAGGGTTCTAGTTCGTAGGACAACATACACATCAACAATCATACCATAGGCTACCTTCTAGGGTTTAGCCTCTCTGATCTCGTGGTAGATCAACTCATGTATTACCCATATCATCAATATTAATCAAGCAGGACGTAGGGTTTTACCTCCATCGAGAGGGCCCGTACCTGGGTAAAACTTCGTGTCCCCTGCCTCATGTTACCATCCGGCCTAGACGCACAGTTCGGGACCCCCTACCCGAGATCCGCTGGTTTTGACACCGACATTGGTGCTTTCATTGAGAGTTCCTCTATGCCGTCGCCGTCGGGCCTGATGGCTCCTACGATCATCAATGGTGATGCAGTCCAGGGTGAGACCTTCCTCCCCGGACAGATCTTCATCTTTAGTGGCTTCGCACTGCGGGCCGATTCACTTGTCCATCTAGAGAAGATCGAAAGCTATGCCCCTGGCCGTCAGGTCAGATTCGGAAGTTTAAACTACACGACCGACATCCGCGGGGACTTGATCTTCGACGGATTCAAACCACTGCCGAGCGCGCCGCTCTGTCACACGAGCATGATCTAGCTCTGCCGCCGAACAGAGCCCTAGAGGCCGCACCCGCATCGGCTCCGACCCCTAGTTCGGAGCCGACCGCGTCGATCGAGGATGGGCGGTTGGATGCCACCTCGGGGGCTGCGATCCCAACGGCGGTTGAGCCGAACACCAGCCCCGTACTCTGCAAGACTCGTGACTCCATGGAGCCGGATTCTTCTCCGGACTCCGAACCCTCCGCGCCCCTGCCGAGCGAATCCGATTGGGCACCGATCATGGAGTTCACGGCCGCGGACGTCTTTCAGCACTCGCCTTTCGGCGACATCCTGAAATCACTAAAGTCTCTCTCTTTGTCAGGAGAGCCCTAGCCGGACTACGGTCAGCAAGGTTGGGATACGGACGATGAAGAAATTCAAAACCCACCCACCACCCACTTTGTAGCCACTCTCGACAACTTAACCGACATGCTCGACTTCGACTCCGAAGACATCGACGGTATGGACACCGATGAAGGAGATGATGAAGAACCAGCGCCCACTAGGCCCTGGAAAGCCACCTCGTCATATGACATATACATGGTGGACACCCCAAAAGAGGGAGAGGGCGATGGAACAGCGGAGGATGACCCCTCCAAGAAACAGCAAAAGCGCCGGCGTCAGCGGCGCCGCTCAAAATCCCGCCAACACAAAAACGGCGATTCTAGCACGGGAGATAATAATATCCCGGAAAGCGCCGAAGAACATCCGCCCGAGCAAGATTTAGCATAGGAGGATGGAGAAACCAGCCCTCATGAGAGAGCGGCCAACAGAGAGGTCGAGGATAATAATTGTATGCCTCCCTTCGAAGACGAGGCAAGCCTCGACGACGACGAATTCGCCGTGCCAGAGGATCCCGTCGAACAAGAGCGTTTTCAACACAGGCTTATGGCCACGGCAAGAAGCCTCAAGAAAAAATAGCAACAGCTTAAAGCTGATCAAGATCGGCTAGTCGATAGATGGACTGAAGTCCTTGCGGCCAAAGAGCATAAACCCGAACGCCCCTCCAAGTGCTACCTGAAGCGCAGGTTGCTACCCCGATTAGAGGAGGAAGCACTCGACGCGGCCGAAAGGCCACCTCGTGGCCGCGACAGAGAGGCCTCATGGCCCTCCACCCAAGCCGCACCCCGTACCAAGGCACGGGAATATGCGCCGGACTTACGAGACATGTTGGAGGACAAGACAAGGCAAACAAGATCGATCTACGGATCGCGTAGGCACCCCACGGCTCGAGACGACAACCGTCACGCCGGTCACAAATTCGGCAGGGCCGAACACAGTAGACAAAGCTCATTGGAGCTACGTCATGATATCGCCCAATACAGAGGCGCCGCACACCCATTGTGCTTCACAGATGAAATAATGGATCATCAAATCCCCGAGGGTTTCAAACCCGTAAACATCGAATCATATGATGGCTCAACAGATCCCGCGGTATGGATCGAGGATTATCTCCTTCATATCCACATGGCCCGCGGCGATGATTTCCACGCCATCAAATACCTCCCACTCAAGCTTAAAGGACCAGCCCGGCAGTGGCTTAGCAGCCTGCCAACAGGGTCAATCAGCTGTTGGGAGGACCTGGAAGCCGCATTCCTCGACAATTTCTAGGCACTTATGTGCGACCCCCAGACGCTGACGACCTAAGCCACGTAATTCAGCAGCCAGACGAATCGGCCAGGCAATTCTGGACACCGTTCCTAACAAAGAAAAATCAAATACTCGACTGTCCGGACGCAGAGGCCTTAGCAGCCTTCAAGCATAATATCCGTGACGAGTGGCTTGCCCGACACCTAGGACTAGAGAAGCCGAAATCTATGGCAGCACTCACGGCACTCATGACCCGCTTTTGCGTGGGAGAAGACAGCTGGCTTGCTCGTAGCAACAATATGACCAAGAACCCTGGTCGTTCGGACACCAGGGACATTAGTGGCAGGTCGCGTCGCAACCAACAGAAGCGCCGCATCAACGGCGATAATGCTAAGCATACGACAGTTAATGCCGGATTCAGAGGCTCTAAATCCGGTCAGCGGAAAAAATCATTCAAAAGGAATCCCAGGGGCCCGTCCAGCTTGGACCAAATACTCGACCGCTTGTGCCAAATACATGGCACCCCCGAAAAGCCGGCCATGTTGGAAATATGCCCTAGAGGCAATAATAAAAGCATTATTATTATATTTCCTTGTTCATGATAACTGTCTTTATTCATGCTATAATTGTGTTATCCGGAAATCTTAATACATGTGTGAATAATAGACACCAACATGTCCCTAGTAAGCCTCTAGTTGACTAGCTCGTTGATCAACAGATAGTCATGGTTTCCTGACTATGGACATTAGAGGTCATTGATAACGAGATCACATCATTAGGAGAATGATGTGATGGACAAGACCCAATCCTAAACATAGCATAAGATCGTATAGTTCGTTTGCTAGAGTTTTTCCAATGTCAAGTATCTTTTCCTTAGACCATGAGATCGTGTAACTCCCGGATACCGTAGGAGTGCTTTGGGTGTACCAAACGTCACAACGTAACTGGGTGACTATAAAGGTATACTACGGGTATCTCCGAAAGTGACTATTGGGTTGACACGGATCAAGACTGGGATTTGTCACTCCATATGACGGAGAGGTATCACTGGGCCCACTCGGTAATGCATCATCATAATGAGCTCAAAGTGACCAAGTGTCTGGTCACGGGATCATGCATTACGGTACGAATAAAGTGACTTGCCGGTAACGAGATTGAACGAGGTATTGGGATACCGACGATCGGATCTCGGGCAAGTAACATACCGATTGACGAAGGGAATTGTATACGGGGTTGCTTGAATCCTCGACATCGTGGTTCATCCGATGAGATCATCGAGGAGCATGTGGGAGCCAACATGGGTATCCGTATCCCGCTGTTGGTTATTGACCAGAGAGCGATCTCGGTCATTTCTACATGTCTCCCGAACCCGTAGGGTCTACACACTTAAGGTTCGGTGACGCTAGGGTTGTAGGGATATGTATATGCAGTAACCCGAATGTTGTTCGGAGTCCCGGATGAGATCCTGGATGTCACGAGGAGTTCCGGAATGGTCCGGAGGTAAAGAATTATATATAGGAAGTGCTATTTCGGGCATCGGGACAAGTTTCGGGGTCACCGGTATTGTACCGGGACCACCAGAAGGGTCCCGGGGGTCCACCGGATGGGGCCACCTATCCCGGGGGGCCACATCGGCTGTACGGGTGTGCGCCTTGGCCTACATGGGCCAAGGGCACCAGCCCCAAGAGGCCCATGCGCCTAGGGATAAGGAAGGGAAGAGTCCCAAAGGGGGAAGGCACCTCCTAGGTGCCTTGGGGAGGAGGGATTCCTCCCTTGGCCGCCGCCCCCCCTAGGAGATTGCATCTCCTAGGGCCGGCGTCCCCCCTAGGCTCCCTATATATAGTGGGGGAAGGAGGGCCTCTCAACCCACGCCTTTGGTGCCTCCCTCTCCCTCTCCAACACATCCTCCTCCTCCATAGTGCTTGGCGAAGCCCTGCCGGAGTACTGCAGCTCCACCACCACCACGCCGTCGTGCTGCTGTTGGAGCCATCTTCCTCAACCTCTCCTTCCCCCTTGCTGGATCAAGAAGAAGGAGACGTTACGCTGACCGTACGTGTGTTGAACGCGGAGGTGCCGTCCGTTCGGCGCTAGGATCTCTGGTGATTTGGATCACGTCGAGTACGACTTCCTCATCCCCGTTCTTTGAACGCTTCCTCGCGTGATCTACAAAGGTATGTAGATGCAATCCAATCACTCGTTGCTAGATGAACTCCTAGATGGATCTTGGTGAAACCGTAGGAAAATTTTTGTTTTCTGCAACGTTCCCCAACAGTCCAATCACACCAACAGGGACTGTTGGGTGTTCAAGCAGGTAGGCAGATTAAGCGCCGACAATGAAGACAAGGGGTTGCATAGCGATGACGACGACGAGCCCCGGCCACCGAATTACAATGGACAGAAGGGTTTTCCCCCACAAGTGCGGACGGTGAACATGATATATTCCACCCACGTCCCCAAGAGGGAGCGGAAGCGCATGTTAAGCGACGTATACGCGGTAGAGCCAGTCGCCCCAAAGTTCAACCCATGGTCCTCCTGCCCGATCACCTTTGATCAAAGAGACCATCCCACTAGCATCCGTCATGGCGGATTTGCCGCATTGGTTCTCGACCCAATTATTGACGGATTTCATCTCACTAGAATCCTTATGGACGACGGTAGTAGCCTGAACTTGCTTTACCAGGATACAGTGCGGAAAATGGGCGTAGATCCCTCGAGGAATAAGCCCACCAAAACAACCTTTAAAGGCGTAATACCAGGTGTAGAGGCCAGCTGTACAGGCTCAGTCACACTTGAAGTGGTCTTCGGATCTCCGGATAATTTCCGAAGCGAGGAGTTAATCTTCGACATAGTCCCGTTCCGCAGTGGCTACCATGCACTGCTCGGGCGAACCGCATTCGCCAAGTTTAATGCGGTCCCGCACTACGCATACCTTAAGCTCAAGATGCCAGGCCCTCGAGGAGTAATTTCGGTCAATGGAAACACCGAACGCTCCCTCCGAACGGAGGAGCACACGGCGGCCCTTGCAGCGGAAGTACAAAGCAGCCTCTCTAGGCAGTTCTCCAGTCCGGCCATTAAACGTCCGGACACAGTCAAGCGCGCCCGGAGTAACCTACAACAAGACCGCCTGGCATGTTCCGAGCAGGCGTAGCAATGCGGCCCCAACCCCAACCCCCGCAAAAAGGCGACGCTAGTACTTCGCGTACATAACTACGCCCTAGAAATACCATGGGCATAGGGGGAGGGGCACCATCACGGGATGCCCAGAACACGGTTTAAACCGCACCAGGGGCTGCCGACTTTTTTTATACTTTTCTCTTACTTCCAGGACTCTACTCTTCGGAAGGCTTGTTCGGCAGTTCAATTGCCGCACAAACAATGCAAGGACCAGGGAAGCAGACAAGCCATGCCGCATTATGGAAATCCCAGGTGGTCTCTATCACGAGCAGTATACCTGTTTCGCGTACTATCCCGCAGCTTGCCCCTGAAGCAGACATGTTAAATAGTCCAACTTTTCGTTTATCGCATCACTTGTATCGTTCTGCTTTGATCGCAGCTATTTTAATGAACAATGCATAGCTTTTGTCTATTTTTTGCATTACCTTTTTTTTAATATATATATATATATATGTTCCTTAATGACATGTTGCACCCGTACACTTTGGTACGGCCAAAATACGCCAGGGGCTTCAGTACCCCTCAATATGGTGTGAGAAGTCTGAACACTTTAACAAGTGCGGCACCCCGAACTTATAGCATTATATGCATCGGCTCCGAATCATGTCTTGGGTCAATAGTTGGGTTTGCCCAGCTCCTATGTTTTGGTGCCTTACGTTCCGCTATATCGGCTAAGGTAGCACTAGGAGAACCACTGCGATTGTGCCCCAGTTGAGCTGGGCCGAGCACCTCAATGGAGAAAGCCAAAACTGACTGTCATGATGAAGCGAGAGCTGGTCGCTGTTCGAGAGGTTTTTTCGAGTCCCTAAAACTTATGCCGCTTAGGGCGAGGAGTCGGCTCCGTCCGGCCAAGGCGTGGATAGCGCCCCGAACTCGGTCTTCCGAATACTAGGGGCTTCGCCGAAATTTAAAATTATAGAATTCTATGGCTAAGTGAGAGTGTTCACGCGTTATAGTTCGATTGCCTTGTTCGTTGGGCTGAGCGCCTCCCTCGAAGGACCCAAACATGGGAAAAAGAGCGCTCAGGTTTATCCCCGAACACCCCAGCACTAGCGGCATGGGGGCAGAAGCCGACGACTCGCCATCTCTCAGAATTGATAAACAGCCACACAGAAGGTAATATTTTAAATTCAAACAGCATTGCTCAGCGCATATGAACAAGTTTTCAGCGCACGGGACAAAAACGAGTGAGTTTTACTCAAAAATTACATCCCTAGAACATTCATCCGCCACAAGGCGGGCACCCTTCAGAACATCCTTATAATAATTCTCGGGCTTGCGATGCTCTTTCCCCGGCGGTGGCCCGTCCTTCACAAGCTTCTCCGCATCCAGCTTGCCCCAGTGCACCTTAGCACGGGCAAGGGCCCTACGGGCACCTTCAATACAGACGGAGCGCTTGATGTCTTCAAGCCTCGAACAGGCCTCCACCAGCCGCTGCACCAGACCGAAATAGCTCCCAGGCAGAGCCTCTCCAGGCCACAGCCGAACTAGGAGGCCCTTCATGGCCTATTCGGCCATCTTGTGGAGCTCGACCAGTTGCTTCAGCTGGTCGCTCAGGGGCACGGGGTGTCCGGCCTCAGCGTACTGAGACCAGAACACCTTCTCCGTCGAGCTGCCCTCCTCGGCTCGATAGAATGCGGCGGCATCAGATACACTCCGGGGAAGATCTGCGAACGCTCCTGGAGAGCTCCGGATTCGGGTAAGTAACAGGTAACTCACGTTTATGTGTTTGCTTTGCATAAAGAATGCCTTACCCGCCGCAATCTTCTTCACCTCATCCAACTCCTGGAGGGTCTTCTGGGACTCGGCCTTGGCAGACTTGGCATTTTCTATAGCTACCGCGAGCTCGGACGCTCGCGTCCTCGAGTCAAGCTCCAAACTCTCATGTTTCTTCATGAGAACCTGGAGCTCTTGCCGCACCTTGCCAACCTTAGCCTCATACCTCTCCCGCTCGGTGCGCTCCACGGCCGCACTCTTCACGGCCTCGAGCAGCGCTTGCTTAAGGGTCGCCACCTCAGACGTGGCCCCTGCAATAGCCATGTCAATCCTGTCATTTTTTGCAACTGCAACTTTTTTATATACATATTCAAACAGGGTATTTCTTACCTTCCTTCTCCTCGAGCTGCTTCTTGGCACGCCCGAGCTCTTGCTCGGACTTCTCGAGACTCTGCTTCAGCACGTCCACTTCCGCAGTCAGTGCGGCGGACGCTAGCAGAGAAGCCTGCATATGCATATTGACTCCTTTTGTTAGACTCCTGCGAATTCTTTGATCCTCTATTCGGCTTTTCTTCCCGAACGCCCAACAGAGCATCAGGGGCTACTGTCTATGCGGTAACATTATTTGAACATTCTTTACTTACCTCAAAGCCTGCTAAAAGGCTTGTACAAGCTTCAGTCAGTCCGCTTTTGGCGGACTGAACTTTCTGTATCACCGCACTCATAATAGTGCGGTGCCCCTCGTCGATGGAGGCACCTTGGAGCGCCTCCAACATATTGTCCGGCGCCTCCGGTTGGACGGAGGTCATCGGCACGGTAGGCTTGCTCCTCTTGGAAGGAGGTCGCCCGCCGAACTCTGGAACCCTTGAAGATTCCGGAGCTGTGTCCGGCCTTAAGCCGGACTTGGAGCCCTGGGGGGTTTCATCCCCTTTACTCCTGGAGTCCGGGAGGTCGCCTTGCGGTGCCTCCAGGACCACCTCCTCCCGGCTTGGAACCTGTTGGGACAACACTTCGGTGTTGTCTGCAGGGCGGGGGGATGAAGCCGTCGGAAGCGAGTTCACCTCCGACGGGTCCAGTGAGCCGCTCGATGATGCGTCGAGCCCGTCCTTGGGTGGGCTGCATAAACATATTCGACATAAGGAAAAGCTGTGCGAAAAACGAATACTATGAATTACCCCGGTATCCGGACACTTATGATTTCGCTAGGGGCTTGGCCCTGGGCTGCCACTCCTCTTCGTCGTCGTCGTCGTCGGTGGAGCAGTCCGAAGGAAGGGTTTTCCCCTTCTTGGACCTTTCGGCCTCCTCGGAGAGGGCGGCCTTCCTTCTCTTCTCTCCTCCCGCTAGAGGGGGAGAGGTCTCTTCTTCTTCCTCCTCGTCTTCATGAGAGGAAGGTGCTTCGGGACCGTCGGATGATGAATCCGACACCTCCTGGTGCCGGGCACTCTTTCGAGTCCCCGTGGCCCTTTTCGTGGCCTTCTTCTCCGGCACCTCATAGGGCGCCGGAACCAGCAGCTTCGCCAAGCGAGCGTCCGCTGGGCCTTCGGGCAGAGGAGCCGGACAGTTGATCTGTCCGGACATCGCCACCCAATCCTATCAAAGATAAGGGAACTCAGATCCCGCATAGAGTCAAACTATGAAAAACTGATACCCTGTAAAAGGACAAAAACGGCTTACCGCATGAGCGTGATGCTGAGTACTGAATCCGGGATCCTCGGCAGCGGATGCGGGAGCCTCGGCGCCCTTGAAAAGCACCCTCCAGGCATCTTCGTACGTCGTGTCGAAGAGCCTGTTTAGAGTTTGATGCTGGGCCGGGTTGAACTCCCACAGGTTGAAGGCCCGTCGTTGACACGGGAGGATCAGGCGGATGAGCATAACCTGGACTACGTTGACAAGCTTGAGCTTCTTGTCCACCAGGGTTTGGATGCATGTTTGGAGTCCGATCAGCTCTCCTTTTTTACCCCACAACAGGCCGGTCTCCTTCCAGGAGGTGAGCTGCGTAGGGGGTCCGGACCGAAACTCGGGGGCTGCGACCCATTCGGGGTCGCACGGCTCGGTGATGTAAAACCACCTCGATTGCCACCCCTTCAGGGTCTCCACAAAGGAGCCCTCGAGCACAGGACGTTGGCCATCTTGCCAACCATGGCACCGCCGCACTCCGCCTGGCTGCCGCACCACCTTCGGCTTGACGTTGAAGGTCTTTAGCCATAAGTCGAAATGAGGGAGGATGCGGAGGAAAGCCTCGCACACGACGATAAACGCGAGATGTTGAGGACGAAGTTCGGGGCCAGATCGTGGAAATCCAGGCCAAGTAGAACATGAGCCCCTAGGACAAATGGATGCAGAGGGAAGCCGTCCGCGAGGAAATGGGGGAGAAATACCACCCTCTCATGGGGCCTAGGAGTGGGATGAGCTGCCCTTCTCGGGGAAGTCGGTGCGCGATGTCGCTGGCCAGATATCGCCTTCCTCAAGCTTTTTTATGTGTCCCTCCGTGACGGAGGAGACCATCCCACTTGCCTCCCGCTCCGGACATGACTGGAGAAGGTCGAGGTGGTAGTGCGGACTTGGGCGCTGGAGCTCGAGTGTGCAAGAATGGATAGGCAAAGGAGGAAGAAGGCGTGGGTGAAAGGTGGATCCTTATCCCCTTATATGGGTGGGCGCGACTACATGCCCCCACCAGCCTGGTAAAACTTGCTTATCTCCAAGCGCCGTAATCAAAGCACGGTTGGGTTACCCACGTTCGTATTGATGAGAATCCGGAATAAAGGGACACGATCTCTGCTTTGACAAGACGTTGCCAAGGAAACCGCCTCGCATAATGCGCTGAGGTGGGATAATGAAACGATTTGGATAAAGGCTTGGTCGTGTCGTGTCGCACCACGGAATACGTCAGCAGATTAGATTTGTGTTAATATTATTATTCTCTCTATGGCAATATGTGGAAACTTATTTTGCAGAGAAGGACACTATCTTTGTGTTCAAAATCTTCTATGAAGTGCTTGGAGGAGGAACCCGCCTTGCAATGCCGAAGACAATTTGCGCGCCGGACTCGTCGTCATTGAAGCCTGGTTCAGGGGCTACTGAGGGAGTCCTGGATTAGGAGGTGTTCGGATAGCCGAATTGTACCTTCAGCCGGACTCCTGGACTATGAAGATACAAGACTGAAGACTCCGTCCCGTGTCCGGAAGGGATTTTCCTTGGCGTGGAAGGCAAGCTTGGCGATACGGATGTTCAGATCTCCTACCATTGTAACCGACTCTATGTAACCCTAACCCTATCCGGTGTCTATATAAACCGGAGGGTTCTAGTTCGTAGGACAACATACACATCAACAATCATACCATAGGCTACCTTCTAGGGTTTAGCCTCTCTGATCTCGTGGTAGATCTACTCTTGTACTACCCATATCATCAATATTAATCAAGCAGGACGTAGGGTTTTACCTCCATCGAGAGGGCCCGAACCTGGGTAAAACTTTGTGACCCCTGCCTCCTGTTACCATCCGTCCTAGACGCATAGTTCGAGACCCCCTACCCGAGATCCGCCGGTTTTGACACCGACACCCGGCCTGGACCAAAGCCCTGTTTTCTACTAGTGCACACGGAAGGATCAGTTTTGTTGGTAGTTTCCCCATAGAACATGCCTTGCCGCAATGTTTTAATTTACTCACTTGAATTGTTACTCTATGAAATCAACAAGGTAAGTATATGAGCAAGCGACTCCAGTGGAATAGGTGTTAAATGGTTTGGAAAGGCCGTAGAGGCTAGAATACATCTCTAAAGTACATGTAATATTCCATGATGAAATTCTTTGTAGCCGAAGCAACAGTTGAAGCGGTGGCATTCTGGACCAAAGGTCCGCTTCCTATAGAATTTTTGTGTGCAACGTATTCCAAAGGTTTATTGAAAAATGATGAGTAACTCATAAATAAATTGGCACACGATGATTGATTTCATTGTTTCTTTCTAAAAGAACTAGAGGTCTCTAAATCTGAACTATCACATGATTTGGTTGATTTATGGCATTTTGAGGGATTGGTCAACACTTTACTTCTTTGTTGGTTTGACATTTAAACTTAATAATCCATTTGGTAAATACTATGTTAATATGTGTGGGTGTAGTCCAAGAATATACTTTTCTATGTTGGTTCCAGGTTGCTGAGGCAAATTTATTTATTTTTTGAAATATAATCGAAGGAGGGTATTGTCTTGCAATACTGCCGAACACATGTTTATCCTAAGAGCGTCAACAGTGTGCTGGAGGCGACACTGCCTCTAAGCTGAGACCCACGCAAAACATATAAACTCACTAGAAAATGGTGGAGTTTATCCAAGTAGGGTATTGTCTTGCGATAGTACCGGACACATGTTTATCCTAAGACCATCAATTGTGTATTAGAGGTGGCACTGCCTCTAAGTTGAGACCCACGCAAGACATTTAAACTCAGTAGAAAATGGTGCATTTTATCCGAGAAGGGTATTGTCTTGCGATAGTAGCAGACACATGTTTATCCTAAGAGCATCAATAGTGTATTGGAGGTGGCACTACCTCTAAGCTAAGACCCACGCAAAAACTCTAAACTGAGTAGAAAATGGTGAAGTGTATAGCTTCTACTACAACCTCTAAGATGGACCCCACTTCAAGTTACAAGGAAGTAAGCGAGTAATATCCATCCATACCTTTAGAGATGTTTACATGCCCAAGACAACCCAACCATGCGAGCACATGAAGCTCTAGATTTTTCAAGTGATTAGGGGCAACCTCTTACCTTAGAGGTGGCAAAAGTAATTATTTTGTTAGAGGTGATGGAAGTAGTGTATAGCGTAGATCTTCGAGGCATGCTTAAAGGTAAAAACACCATACTATGGATGTTCTAAGTGGTCCATAATCCACCTCGGTTTGGCGCCCATTTTCCATGATCTTTTGTAGTGAGGGTTTTCATGGTACCCTGGTACTCCATTAGATAAGTGGGAGTACCATGTAAATCCGGCCCTCCATGTAAAGGGGAAGTTTAGCCTCTTTGTCAGTCTAATCTTATTCCCAATCAAATCATGTATTGATCACATGACAACAGTAAATAACTTCTCGGCAACACTTATGATAATACGTACGCCGCCGCCGTCCCCATTGTAGAGATCGAGTAAGATGCTGCCGAAGCCATGATTTGATTCAAGTTGTTTTGCATGATGCCCCGTGCATGCAATCTCAACTCCACAGATTCACGGCCTCGTCCTCCTTGCGTGACAGACCACATTCCTCCTCCCATTATGATTGCACTATAGCCGCCAGTTTTGGCAGACACATTGGTCCTGAAACTGAAGGAAATATGCCCTAGAGGCAATAATAATGTTATTATTTTATTTCCTTATATCATGATAAATGTTTATTATTCATGCTAGAATTGTATTATCCGGAAACATAATACTTGTGTGAATACATAGACAAACCAAACGTCACTAGTATGCCTCTACTTGACTAGCTCATTAATCAAAGATGGTTATGTTTCCTAACCATAGACATGTGTTGTCATTTGATTAACGGGATCACATTATTAGGAGAATGATGTGGTTGACATGATCCATTCCATTAGCTTAGCACCCGATCGTTTAGTATGTTGCTATTGCTTTCTTCCTGACTTATACATGTTCCTATGACTATGAGATTATGCAACTCCCGTTTGCCGGAGGAACACTTTGTGTGCTACCAAACGTCACAACGTAACTGGGTGATTATAAAGGAGCTCTACAGGTGTCTCCAAAGGTACATGTTGGGTTGGCGTATTGCGAGATTAGGATTTGTCACTCCGATTGTCGGAGAGGTATCTCTGGGCCCTCTCGGTAATGCACATCACATAAGCCTTGCAAGCATTTCAACTAATGAGTTAGTTGTGAGATGATGTATTACGAAACGAGTAAAGAGACTTGCCGGTAACGAGATTGAACTAGGTATTGAGATACCGACGATCGAATCTCGGGCAAGTAAAATACCGATGACAAAGGGAACAACGTATGTTCTTATGCGGTCTGACCGATAAAGATCTTCATAGAATATGTAGGAGCCAATATGAGCATCCAGGTTCCGCTATTGGTTATTGACCGGAGACGTGTCTCGGTCATGTCTACATTGTTCTCAAACCCGTAGGGTCCGCACGCTTAAGGTTTCGATGAAAGTTATATTATGAGTTTATGAGTTTTGATGTACCGAAGTTAGTTCGGAGTCCTGGATGTGATCACAGACATAACGAGGAGTCTCGAAATGGTCGAGACATAAAGATTGATATATTAGACGGCTATATTCGGACACCGGAAGTGTTCCGGGTGATTTCGGAGAAAACCAGAGAGCCAGAGGGTTACCAGAACCCTACCGGGAGAAGTAATGGACCATATGGGCCTTAGTGGAGAGAGAGAGGGGCAGCCAGGGTGGGCCGCGCGCCTCCTCCCCCTGGTCCGAATTGGACTAGGAGAGGGGGGGCGGCGCCCCCCTTTCCTTCTCCCTCCCCACTTCCCCGTCCCTCCTAGTAGGAGTCCTACTCCTACTAGGAGGAGGACTCCTCCTGGCGCGCCAATAGGGGCCGGCTGGCCTCCTCCCCTTGCACCTTTATATACGGGGGCAGGGGGCACCCCTAGACACACAAGTTGATCCACGTGATCATATTCTTAGCCGTGTGCGGTGCCCCCTTCCACCATAATCCTCGATAATATTGTAGCAGTGCTTAGGCGAAGACCTGCGACGGTAGTACATCAAGATCGTCACCACGCCGTCATGCTGACGGAACTCTACCCCGACACTTTGCTGGATCGGAGTCCGGGGATCGTCATCGAGCTAAACGTATGCTAAAACTCGGAGGT
Organism: Triticum urartu; assembly: GCF_003073215.2. Lineage (NCBI taxonomy): Eukaryota > Viridiplantae > Streptophyta > Magnoliopsida > Poales > Poaceae > Triticum > Triticum urartu. The sequence continues at coordinate 568,913,742 of NC_053022.1, read as the reverse complement.
GCCGTAGTTTCGGTGCTTGATCGGTCGGGCCGTGAAGACGTACGACTACATCAACCGCGTTGTGCTGACGCTTCCGCTGTCGGTCTACAAGGGTACGTAGATCACACTCTCCCCTCTCGTTGCTATGCATCACCATGATCTTGCGTGTGCGTAAGAAAATTTTGAAATTACTACGTTCCCCAACAGTGGCATCCGAGCCTAGGTTTTATGTGTTGATGTTATATGCACGAGTAGAACACAAGTGAGTTGTGGGCGATATAAGTCATACTGCTTACCAGCATGTCATACTTTGGTTCGGCGGTATTGTTGGACGAAGCGGCCCGGACCGACATTACGCGTACGCTTACGCGAGACCGGTTCTCCCGACGTGCTTTGCACAAAGGTGGCTAGCGGGTGACAGTTTCTCCAACTTTAGTTGAACCGAGTGTGGCTACGCCCGGTCCTTGCGAAGGTTAAAACAGCACCAACTTGACAAACTATCGTTGTGGTTTTGATGCGTAGGTAAGATTGGTTCTTGCTTAAGCCCGTAGCAGCCACGTAAAACTTGCAACAACAAAGTAGAGGACGTCTAACTTGTTTTTGCAGGGCATGTTGTGATGTGATATGGTCAAGACATGATGCTAAATTTTATTGTATGAGATGATCATGTTTTGTAACCAAGTTATCGGCAACTGGAAGGAGCCATATGGTTGTCGCTTTATTGTATGCAATGCAATTGCGCTGTAATGCTTTACTTTATCACTAAACGGTAGCGATAGTCGTGGAAGCATAAGATTGGCGAGACGACAACGATGCTACGATGGTGATCAAGGTGTCGCGCCGGTGATGATGGTGATCACGACGGTGCTTCGAAGATGGAGATCACAAGCACAAGATGATGATGGCCATATCATATCACTTATATTGATTGCGTGTGATGTTTATCTTTTATGCATCTTATCTTGCTTTGATTGACGGTAGCATTTTAAGATGATCTCTCACTAATTATCAAGAAGTGTTCTCCCTGAGTATGCACCGTTGCCAAAGTTCGTCGTGCTGAGACACCACGTGATGATCGGGCGTGATAGGCTCTACGTTCAAATACAACGGGTGTAAAACAGTTGCACACGCAGAATACTCAGGTTATACTTGACGAGCCAAGCATATACAGATATGGCCTCGGAACACAGAGACCGAAAGGTCGAGCGTGAATCATATAGTAGATATGATCAACATAGCGATGTTCACCAATGAAACTACTCCATCTCACGTCATGATCGGACATGGTTTAGTTGATTTGGATCACGTGATCACTTAGAGGATTAGAGGGATGTCTATCTAAGTGGGAGTTCTTAAGTAATATGATTAATTGAACTTAAATTTATCATGAACTTAGTCCTGGTAGTATTTTGCAAATTATGTTGTAGATCAATAGCTCACGTTGTTGCTTCCCTGTGTTTATTTTGATATGTTCCTAGAGAAAATTGTGTTGAAAGATGTTAGTAGCAATGATGCGGATTAGATCTGTGATCTGAGGTTTATCCTCATTGCTGCACAGAAGAATTATGTCCTTGATGCACCGCTAGGTGACAGACCTATTGCAGGAGCAGATGCAGACGTTATGAACGTTTGGCTAGCTCAATATGATGACTACTTGATAGTTTAGTGCACCATGCTTAATGGCTTAGAATCGGGACTTCAAAGACATTTTGAACGTCATGGACCATATGAGATGTTCCAGGAGTTGAATTTAATGTTTCAAGTAAATACCCGAGTTGAGAGATATGAAGTCTCCAACAAGTTCTATAGCTAAAAGATGGAGGAGAATCGCTCAACTAGTGAGCATGTGCTCAGATTGTCTGGGTACTACAATCGCTTGAATCAAGTGGGAGTTAATCTTCCAGATAAGATAGTGATTGACAGAATTCTCTAGTCAGCATCACCAAGTTAGTAGAACTTCGTGATGAACTATAATATGCAAGGGATAACGGAAAGAACTCCCAAGCTCTTCGTGATGCTGAAATCAACGAAGGTAGAAATCAAGAAAAACATCAAGTGTTGATGGTTGACAAGACCACTAGTTTCAAGAAAAGGGCAAAGGGAAGAAGGGGAACTTCAAGAAGAACGGCAAGCAAGTTGCTGCTCAAGTGAAGAAGCCCAAGTCTGATCCTAAGCCTGAGACTAAGTGCTTCTACTGCAAAGGGACTGGTCACTGGAAGTGGAACTGCCCCAAGTATTTGGCGGATAAGAAGGATGGCAAAGTGAACATAAGTATATTTGATATACATGTTGTGTACTTTACTAGTGTTTATAGCAACCCCTCAGTATTTGATACTAGTTCAGTTACTATGGTTAGTAACTTGAATCGGGAGTTGCGGAATGAACAAAGACTAGTTAAGGGTGAGGTGATGATGTTTGTTGGAAGTAGTTCCAAGATTGATATGATCATCATCGCACACTCCCTATACTTTCGGGATTAGTGTTGAAACTAAATAAGTGTTATTTGGTGTTTGCGTTGAGCATGAATATGATTTGATCATGTTTATTGCAATACGGTTATTCATTAAAGTCAGAGAATAATTGTTATTCTGTTTACATGAATAAAACCTTCGATGGTCATACACCCAATGAAAATAGTTCATTGGATCTCGATCGTAGTGTTACACATATTCATAATATTGAAGCCAAAAGATGCAAAGTTAATAATGATAGTGCAACTTATTTGTGGCACTGCCGTTTAGGTCATATCGGTGTAAAGCGCATGAAGAAACTCCATACTGATGGACTTTTGGAACCACTTGATTATGAATCACTTGGTACTTGCGAACCATGCCTCATGGGCAAGATGACTAAGACTCTGTTCTCCGGAACAATGGAGCGAGCAACAAACTTGATTGAAAATAATACATACTGATGTATGCAGTCCAATGAGTGTTGAGGCTCGCGGCGGGTATCGTTATTTTCTGACCTTCACAGGTGATTTGAGCAGATATGAGTATATCTACTTTATGAAACATAAGTCTGAAACATTTGAAAAGTTCAAATAATTTCAGGGTGAAGTGGAAAACCATCGTGACAAGAAGATAAGGTTTCTACGATCTGATCGCGGAGACAAATATTTGAGTTACGAGTTTGGTCTTCAATTAAAACATTGTGGAATAGTTTCACAAACTCATGCCACCTGGAACACCACAGCATAATGGTGTGTCCGATCGTCATAACCGTACTTTATTGGATATAGTGCAATCTATGATGTCTCTTACCGATCTACCACTATCGTTTTGGGGTTATGCATTAGAGACAGCTGCATTCACATTAAAAAGGGCACCATCCAAATCCGTTGAGACGACACAATCTGAATTATGGTTTGGCAAGAAACCAAAGTTGTCGTTTCTTAAAGTTTTGGGTTGTGATGCTTATGTGAAAAAGTTTCATCCTGATAAGCTCATACCCAAATCGGAGAAATATGTCTTCATAGGATACCCAAAGGAGACTGTTGGGTACACCTTCTATCACAGATCCGAAGGCAAGACATTCGTTCCTAAGAATGGATCCTTTCTAGAGAAGGAGTTTCTCTCGAAAGAAGTGAGTGGGAGGAAAGTAAAAAACTTGATAAGGTAATTGTACCTTCTCCCTTATTGGAAAGTAGTTCATCACAGAAATCTGTTCTTGTGACTACTACACCAATTAGTGAGGAAGCTAATGATGATGATCACGTAACTTCATATCAAGTTACTACCGAATCTCGTAGGTAAACCAGAGTGAGATCCGCACCAGAGTGGTACGGTAATCCTGTTCTGGAAGTCATGTTACTAGACCATGACGAACTTGCGAACTATGAGGAAGCGATGATGAGCCCAGATTCCGCGAAATGGTTTGAGGCCATGAAATCTGAGATATGATCCATGTATGAGAACAAAGTATGGACTTTGATGGATTTGCCCAATGATCGGCAAGCCATAGAAAATAAATGGATCTTCAAGAGGAAGACGGACGCTGATAGTAGTGTTACTATCTACAAAGCTAGACTTGTCGAAAAAGGTTTTTGACAAAGTTCAAGGTGTTGACTACGATGAAATTTTCTCACTTGTAGCGATGCTTAAGTCTGTCCAAATCATGTTAGCAATTGCCGCATTTTTATGAAATCTGGCAAATGGATAAACAAAACTACATTCCTTAATGGATTTAAAGAATAGTTGTATATGATGCAACCAGAAGGTTTTGTCAATCCTAAAGGTGCTAACAAAATATGCAAGCTCCAGCGATCCATCTATGGACTGGTGCAAGCATCTCGGAGTTGGAATATACGCTTTGATAAGTTGATCAAAGCATATAGTTTTATACAGACTTGCGGTGAAGCCTGTATTTACAAGAAAGTGAGTGGGAGCACTACAGCATTTCTGATAAGTATATGTGTATGACATATTGTTGATCGGAAATAATGTAGAATTATTCTGCAAAGCATAAAGGAGTGTTTGAAAGGATTTTTTCAAAGAAAACCTCGGTGAAACTGCTTACATATTGAGCATCAAGATCTATAGAGATAGATCAAGACGCTTGATAAGTTTTTTTTTCAATGAGTACATACCTTGACAAGATTTTGAAGTAGTTCAAAATGGAACAATAAAAGAAAGAATTCTTGCCTGTGTTACAAGGTGTGAAATTGAGTAAGACCCAAAGCCCGACCACGGCAAAAAATAGAATGAGAATGAAAGTCATTCCCAATGCCTTGGCCATAGGTTCTATAAAGTATGCCATGCTGTGTACCAGACCTATTGTATACCCTACACTAATTTTGGCAAGGGAGTACAATAGTGATCTAGGAGTAGATCACTGGACAACGGTCAAAATTATCCTTAGTGGAATAAGGATATGTTTCTCGATTATGGAGGTGACAAAAGGTTCGTCGTAAAAGGGTTACGTCGATACAAGTTTTGGCACTGATTCGGATGACTCTTAGTCTTCATCTGGATACATATTGAAAGTGGGAGCAATTAGCTAAAGTAGCTCCGTGCAGAGCATTGTAGACATAGAAAATTGCAAAATACTTACGGATCTGAATATGGCAGACCCGTTGACTAAACTTCTCTCACAGGCAAAACATGATCTCACCTTAGTACTCTTTGGGTGTTAATCACATAGCAATGCGAACTAGATTACTGACTCTAGTAAACCCTTTGGGTGTTGGTCACATATCGATGTGAACTATGGGTGTTAACCACATAAAGATGTGAACTATTGATGTTAGATCACATGGCAATGTGAACTAGATTATTGACTCTAGTGCAAGTGGGAGACTGAAGGAAATATGCCCTAGAGGCAATAATAATATTATTATTTTATTTCCTTATATCATGATAAATGTTTATTATGCATGCTAGAATTGTATTATCCGGAAACATAATACTTGTGTGAATACATAGACAAACCAAACGTCACTAGTGTGCCTCTACTTGACTAGCTCATTAATCAAAGATGGTTATGTTTCCTGACCATAGACATGTGTTGTCATTTGATTAATGGGATCACATTATTAGGAGAATGATGTGGTTGACATGACCCATTCCATTAGCTTAGCACCCGATCGTTTAGTATGTTGCTATTGCTTTCTTCCTGACTTATACATGTTCCTATGACTATGAGATTATGCAACTCCCGTTTGCCAGAGGAACACTTTGTGTGCTACCAAACGTCACAACGTAACTGGGTGATTATAAAGGAGCTCTACAGGTGTCTCCAAAGGTACATGTTGGGTTGGCGTATTTAGAGATTAGGATTTGTCACTCCGATTGTAGGAGAGGTATCTCTGGGCCCTCTTGGTAATGCACATCACATAAGCCTTGCAGGCATTTCAACTAATGAGTTAGTTGCGAGATGATGTATTACGAAACGAGTAAAGAGACTTGCCGGTAACGAGATTGAACTAGGTATTGAGATACCGACGATCGAATCTCGGGCAAGTAAAATACCGATGACAAAGGGAACAACGTATGTTGTTATGCGGTCTGACCGATAAAGATCTTCGTAGAATATGTAGGAACCAATATGAGCATCCAGGTTCCGCTATTGGTTATTGACCGGAGACGTGTCTCGGTCATGTCTACATTGTTCTCGAACTCGTAGGGTCCACACGCTTAAGGTTTCGATGACAGTTATATTATGAGTTTATGAGTTTTGATGTACCGAAGTTAGTTCGGAGTCCCAAATGTGATCACGGACATAACGAGGAGTCTCGAAATGGTCGAGACATAAAGATTGATATATTAGACGGCTATATTCGGACACCAGAAGTGTTCCGGGTGATTTCGGAGAAAACCGGAGGGTTACCGGAACCCTACCGGGAGAAGTAATGGGCCATATGGGCCTTAGTGGAGAGAGAGAGAGGGGCAGCCAGGGTGGGCCGCGCGCCTCCTCCCCCTCTGGTCCGAATTGGACTAGGAGAGGGGGGGCGGCGCCCCCCTTTCCTTCTCCCTCCCCACTTCCTTCCCCCTCCTAGTAGGAGTCCTACTCCTACTAGGAGGAGGACTCCTCCTGGCGCGCCAATAGGGGCCGGCCGGCCTCCTCCCCTTGCTCCTTTATATACGGGGGCAAGGGGGCACCCCTAGACACACAAGTTGATCCACGTGATCATATTCTTAGCCGTGTGCGGTGCCCCCTTCCACCATAATCCTCGATAATATTGTAGCAGTGCTTAGGCGAAGCCCTGCGACGGTAGTACATAAAGATCGTCACCACGCCGTCATGCTGACGGAACTCTACCCCGACACTTTGCTGGATCGGAGTCCGGGGATCGTCATCAAGCTGAACGTGTGCTAAAACTCGGAGGTGCCGTAGTTTCGGTGCTTGATCGGTCGGGCCGTGAAGACGTACGACTACATCAACCGCGTTGTGCTAACGCTTCCGCTGTCGGTCTACAAGGGTACGTAGATCACACTCTCCCCTCTCGTTGCTATGCATCACCATGATCTTGCGTGTGCATAGGAAAATTTTGAAATTACTACGTTCCCCAACAGAAACTATAATAAAGATGCAATGTCAATCGATGAAGGAATTGATTTCTTTTTATTTTTGGGTTTGTAGTTGCCTACTCCCTACATCTGGAAATACCTATTGGAGAAATGGATAATCTTCGTTAGTCTTCCTCATTCATAGAGACAATCTCCATTATATAGGAGAAATCACAAAAAGTGCTCAAGCGAACAACCACCACTCCAACGGGCCCATGGCCAATGAGGTGGTGACCAACTGGCCATGCCTTGAAGGTCACTTATCTCTCTCACGCACGCTCATTGAATGAAGAATTTGGGTTTCAGACCATGCCTTGTCCCTCTCTACCTTGAACCCGACCACCCTCTGGAACTAACAAGCTGGCCAATCATGCAATTTCTTATGCTCCAATTCTTACCTTACCTCAATCAGAGCATTATCTTCTTTAGCCTTAGGTATATAGTGTCATCTTCTTCTCCTCCAAAACTTTCTCAAGTTCAGTTTGCAATTTCCTAAGCTCAACATGTGGCTTTTTTCTCTTAGTAGACAACTGAAACTTTTCTTCAACATAACCAACATTATCGGTAATTCTACCTCCTTTCTCATGTTCATACATTCTCCATAGTTTGGTCAGTGCTTTCTTGAGCGTTGGTGGACACTCTAAATCAAACCACTGGATACAATAACAAATTACTCCTTCATTCCTACAAATTCAAAAAGCAATACCTACTTAACATAATTGATTACATAAATCCCTACTATCTATACTACATTGCCTACATTGTCCTACTATCTATACATAGTATGACTTGAGAATAATCAACGGACAACAGAATTCATGATATCTTCTTTAAGTCAGTGGCCAAGAATATATATAATCAGTGGGCCACATATAAAATCGGTAACTTGCAATGCTCCCAAAACCTCCTCCATGTGTGCCATCCATCGAAGGCTACAAATTTGGCTTTTGTGGCTCAGTGATGGCAACGGGGAGGTACTTCTCCATCGGTTAGTCCTCAAAAAACTGGAGTCATACATGGTGTTGGGGCTCTAACAAGTCAAAAATACGTGTCATTTCAAAGAGAATCGAGCTTGAATCCAAAATCCACAAATCAATTAGAACCCTAACCCTAGAAACTAGAGATGTGGTACTCACGTGGTTGCCAAATGATCCATTGTCATCACACGATTCCCTCCCATTCCCCCATGAAACCATGGCAGAAATGTGGTAATGACGGCTGGCGGGTGCAACAACGACGAGATAGGGGCATTGAAATGAGAGAGAGAGAGAGAGGAGCACGGGCAAACTGTTTTGGTGGGGGTTAACAGCTAGGGCTCACGGCCATCAGCCCCATGTCATGTATTGACCCGATAGGTTAGCCCGCCCTATCGACAAACATCTTAAAACGTGATAAGCCTCAAATCAGAGTAATTTGTAACCAGCGGGCCCCCAAATTTGTAGTTTTTAAGGAAAAAAGAATAGTGGTAGTAAACTAGAACCCTAGCCCCAAATGTGGTGGTTTTTTGTTATTTACTCGGGGTATCCCACCCTAGTTTCCTCCGTCTTAGATTCACTCTAAGTTTATCTTAGTCTATTTTCCATATTCCCCAAAAAGTTCTTAAAGCGATTGATGTGATTAGATGTGCCTTCTTTTGGACATCTAAAGAGAGTTGCATGGGTGCCAAGTGCCTTATTGCCTGGATAAATGTTTGCAAGCCAAATTATTTTGGTTGTTTAGGCATTCAAAACCTGCATGTTCGGAATAATTGTCTTTAAGTTTGTCTTCAAACTATTTTCTTCACTTGATGGACCTTGGGTCCATTGGTTTACTTCACAACACCCACTACACCTTCCTAATCCAACAACCATTTTCCTTCCTCACGAAAATTACAAACGTCCACCTGCCCACACCACAAAAAATTCCCTTTGTCCTCACCGGTAATGGCCTCACTATGTTCTCCTGGACTGATACCTGGCTCACCCGCCTCCCCCTCGCCCTACAGTCCCAAAATTATTTCCCCACTCCACAAACCACCTAGTATTAGTGTCACATGTTTTGCAGAATAGTTTACTTGCTAACCTATAGAATCACCTAACCATGTTGCTATTGTCGAGTTGGATGTGTTGGTTTCATTGTTGCAGGATTTCCGCCTCGAGAACCAACAGGCCACAGAATCCTCAACCATGTGCTCAACTTCTCCTCCAAAGAAGCCCATTCCCACCTCATGGTTGAAGATGCCATTGCCCGCAATGTTGACTGCATCTGGTCCTGAAAAGTTTCCGTAAGAGTGAAGGTTTTCACTTAGCTACTCTATGATGACAAGCTCGGCACCAAGGCAAATATTCTCCAAAAGCACATGGGCCAGAAAAGCTCATGCCCGACATGCAACGCTCTAGTTGAAGACGAAATGCACTTATTCATCATTTTGCCATTGGTCCTTGGCCATTTGGCAATGAATGGGGATGCCTCCTCCTGGCTCCTTGCAGTTGCTTTGGGACGTTGCTACTCCTCCTGGACTATTTCCGGACATTTGGCCTACCATCCTACTTGCCATTCTTTGGAAGATTTGTGGCTCACCTAACAAAAAAGTTTAACGCAATGAGTCTCACCCCCCTCGCCTCACCGTTTGAAACATTGTTGACGAATTTACACTTTGGACTTGTAGAGGTTTTCAGAACCTAGTCTAAGGGTACACGTTATGCCTTGGTGTGAATACCTCTCCTCGCGCAACAGCGCTAACTTATCTTTTGTAACACTAAAAAAACTTGAACTTCGGTTCAACATCTGTGTATCCTGCGCCATTCGTCTTGGGTATTCTCTTTGGTATTTTTGAATTTATCAGTTCCCAGTGTTTAGATGGGCCATGTGTGGTGTTGGCCGTGTGCATCTTAATCATACAGAAACTGAATGCGTGCTCGCTTGATGTGACGTTATGAATCAATAAAAGTGGTCGTTATCAAAAACAAAAAATCAAATAAGGTAGGCCTCGCTACGCATGCATTGCTACTGAACCATGGAACGCGTGACTCAACCACAATGCACCAAACACAGGTCCACGCCCGCTGCCATCACGCGCAAAACACCAGGAACCGCACGGTACAAATCCCTCACTTCGCGCGCGAGACCACACACCGTCCTAGTAGTCAAAGTTGAACACAACACACACATCTGCACGCACAAATCCGTGCACGAACCAACCGATCCATGGCGCCATGCCGAGCCACCGTCGTGAAGACGAGAGCGGTGTGCGTGCTCCTCCTCCTCCTCCTCCTGTCGGCCGACGTGCGGCCACAGTCCGTGGATGGGCAGGCGCCACCGGCTCCAGAGGTGGCCGTGACAATCGAAGCAGACGCCGACGGCCGCGGCAATGGCACCCGCGCCGGCGGCGCTGGGAACACCGCGAGGAAGGTGCTGAGCACCATCGACTGTCAGATCTGCGAGTCGACGTGCCGGGTCAAGTGCCTCATCAACAACCTCTTCCAGTGGGGCACCTGCTACCAGCGCTGCAAGGCCGACAATTGCAACGACTGGTGTAGGTAGTCAGCCGGCGAGTCACGGCACAAGAATGGAGCCGCGAATGGATCCCAAGTACAGCCGGGGGCTACATTACTATAGATGTCCTTGTGTCTCTCTTTATCAGAAAAAAAGATGTCCTTGTGTCCCGCCACTGCTAATTTTTTTGGCTTCAACGCCTATATATAAAGATGACGCTGCTATTTTAATTTCATTTACATATAAACTCGAGCTCAGCGCAGACAATACAAACGTTGACGCTCACAAACACATGCACATTAGCACATACATTCAATCCTATGAATTCACACACCCTAAGTCATTGAGCACAGTTTCATTTACAAGTAGAAACATGAATGTTTCCCTGCGCCTTTGTTCTGAAAAAAAAAAGAATGTTACTACTTTTATATTGAACCGTGCGGTGCTATATCCTACATGCAAGAGAAACTATAGAACAAGAAAATTCAACAATTCAAAAGTGTTTTCCTCGGACCAACAAATGAGCTAATCTATGTTTTCCTTTTTCTTTTTACGTTCACAAAATATATACTCCAGCACAAAAATCTAATTGTATTTTTTTTGCAAAAATGGTTCAGGTCTATAATCATAGTTCACCGGAAGTACAAAGCACCTCAAACATAATAAAATTACATGAAGATATCGAGACCACCGAACGATCTAATTGTATATACTTATCTCCAAGGCTCATTAGATTTAGAGGATTCCGACGGAACTTTCACCAACTGTATTTTTCTCTATGTTTAGCATTCGTTTCATAGGAATGGAGACACTAGATTCCTAAAGATTGCATTCATATTGACCTGATTTCTAAGGGTTATTAGCATCAGCTAAGACCTCATGAAGATATCTCAATGACTTAAGTGAACATGGCATTCAATTTGTAATTTGTTTTTCTTATTCTATCATGTAAACCAAACATGCACCTATTGGGTAAGGGTGTGGTTAGGTCCTAGTCAAGTGACATAACATAAAAAAGAGAAAAAAAGAAACTAAAACATTTTTTACACGGATCTCAATGTAACATCTCGCGGACATAGCATCGACTGAGACTTAATGAAGTCTCAATCGACAGACTTAGCAAGCCCGATTGGGTAAACCCATAAAAATGCACACGTTCTCGTTGTGGTTTGAGTTGCTTTTTATTCGGGGAATGTATGTACAAATTGTATCTGGGACGTCTGATATCATTTGTTTGTTCTTCACTAGAATGACGTGTGATATCATTTTTATCAGTTAATTCAAGATTTTCATGAAGAAAAAATCTCCTTGCAAAGCATCAATGCTTCCTTCATAACCCTTGTCCCAAAGAAAGATTCTCCTTTAAACACCAATGACTACAAACCCATTTCTCTGCGTAACTGCACCATCAAAATCATCACAAAACTCCTTGCCAACGGGTTCCAAACAGTAATATTAAAGTTGGTGCATAAAAATTAGTATGGTTTTATCAAACAAAGAACTATTCAGGACTGCCTAGGATGGGCTTTTGAATATCTCCACCAATGTCATCAGTCAAAAAGACCCATTATAGTGCTCAAATTGGACTTTGAAAAGGCATTTGACTTAATTGAGCATAAAACAATAATTTCTATTCTAAAAGCAAGAGGCTTTGGTGACAAGTGGATCAACTGGATGAACATGATCTTCTCCTCTGGCAGTTCCTCTATTCTTCTAAATGGTGTGCCAGGAAAAGTTTTCTTCTGTAAGAAAGGAGTAAGACAAGGTGATCCTTTATCCCCCCCTCATATTTGTTCTGGCAGTAGACATCCTCCAATCCATCCAGAATGAAGCCATGAGAAATAACCTTATCAATCCTCCAATCCCTAGTCAAGTCTGTCCTGAATTCCCAGTAATCCAATATGCAGATGATACCATCCTTGTCTTACTTGCCCAGTTAGTGCAACTTGCTCATATTAAAAACCTTCTTCTACACTTCACTGCTTTCACTGGTCTCAAGGTGAATTATGAGAAATCGATCATGGTTCCAATCAATGTACCTGAAGATGAACTGCCCAGTCTGCTGTCACTTCTTGGTTGCAAGTGTGTAAGCTTTCCTTTCACCTATCTAGGCCTTCCAATGAGCACATCAAACCAAAAATTGAATATTTCAACCCTATATTACAGAGGATTGACATAAGGTTGTCTGGATGCTCAACACTTTTATCTTATGATGGTAGATTGCTTCTGATTAAGTCAGTGTTTGCTTCACTGCCAATTTTCTACATGAGCACAATGGCTCTTCTAGCAGGAGTTATTGAGTAGCTTAACAAATTCCTCAGGCGGTTCTTTTGGAGAAAATAGAGGAGGGGGGCACAACACTTATTTCCTGGCAGAAAGTTTGCAAGCCCAAAATGCAGGGATGACTTGGCATTCTAGATATTGCAACCCACAATAAGGCACTTCTCATGAAGAATTTACATAAGTTCCTAAATTTGGCAGATATTCCTTGGGTTAATCTGATTTGGGGGATGACTTGGCATTCTAGATATTGCAACCCACAATAAGGCACTTCTCATGAAGAATTTACATAAGTTCCTAAATTTGGCAGATATTCCTTGGGTTAATCTGATTTGGGGGATGACTTGGCATTCTAGATATTGCAACCCACAATAAGGCACTTCTCATGAAGAATTTACATAAGTTCCTAAATTTGGCAGATATTCCTTGGGTTAATCTGATTTGGGGGATGACTTGGCATTCTAGATATTGCAACCCACAATAAGGCACTTCTCATGAAGAATTTACATAAGTTCCTAAATTTGGCAGATATTCCTTGGGTTAATCTGATTTGGGAAAAGCATTATCAACATGGGCCACCAACTGATGCTAGGGTTGGGTCCTTCTGGTGGAAAGCACACATCTCTCTTCTGGGTGATTTTAAGAATATTATGGAATGTAAGGTTGTCTCAGGTGCTACTGCTCTATTGTGGCAGGACAAGTGGATGGGTGAGCCACTATACATCCAATTCCCACAGCTTCATTCCTTCTCCACAAATCATTCTATCTTTGTCCAACATTATCATGCGGCAGATGAGGTATAGACAACTTCCAACTTCCATTATCAAATCAAGCCTTCAATCAACTTTAGCAGCTGGATAATCTTTTCCCACGGTTGAAAAATTCTGCAAATGATCAATGGAGCCATGAAGGCAAGGCTAATTTGTCCTCCATCAGAGTTTACAACAGCCTGATCCCAAACTCGAAGGAGCACCCAATTTTCAAGATGATTTGGAAAAGTAAAATCAGACTGAGACACAAGATTTTCTTCTGGTTAGCTGCCCATGAGAGAATAAACACTAGAGCCTTGCTTCAAAGGAAAGGAATGCACTTAGATGACCCTCATTGCCCAAACTGTAGGCAGAGTGCTGAAGAGACAGTAATACACCTTCTGTGGGGCTGCACTTTTGCTCAGGACTGCTGGAATTCACTGATTCCTGGTAAGAAAAGAGGCACATCACTTTATGAAGAATTTCTCCTTGCATCAGAACATCTACCCAAGAAATTTTCCTCAGAAATTATAATTCTTGGATGTTGGAAAATTTGGACCCAAAGAAATGGCAAAGTATTTAGAGGTCTGCAGCAGACACTTCGAAGTTGGAGATATTTCCTTAAGCAGGATCTGAATCTGCTTCAACTCAAAATCAAGGAAAAGCATATTGGCAGTTTCAAGCTCTGGATCAGTAATAATTTGTAACATGTTTGGTTCTTTACCTAGAGAAGGTGTAGGTTGATTTATTTTTTCCCTTTGGCCTCCTGGAGGCTTGTATTTGTACTCATTATTTGGCTAAATATAACACCGTAGAACGATTGTTCTACGGTTTACAGGTCGAAAAAATCATGCCATGAAATGTGTGACTCAACCACCTTCCACCAACACAGGTCCGCGGCCGTTGCCATCACGCACAAAGCACCACGAATCACACGTACAAATCCCCCGCGCACTACACCCTCACTTCGCGCGCGCCACCACACAACGTCGTCGTAGTCAACATTACACATACCAGAAGTACGTACACACAAACCCTCACACTAGAAGACCGATCCATGGCGCCATCCCCGGCCGCCGCCGTGAAGACGACGAGAGCGACGTGCGTGCTGTTGATCCTGCTCCTGTTGGCCGACGGGCGGTCGAGGCCCGTGGCTGGGCAGGCGCCACCGGCGCCCGAGGAGGCCGTGGCAATCGAGGCGGATGCCGACGGCCGTGGAAACGGCACCCGCGGCGGCGGCAGGAGCGCCGGGACGCCGAAGGAGTTGAGCGCCATCGACTGCCAGGTCTGCGAGTCGACGTGTCGGGTCAAGTGCCTCGTCAACAACCTCTTGCAGTGGGGCAGCTGCTACCAGCACTGCAAGGCCGACAACTGCAACGAGTGGTGTAGGTAGCCGTCCGTCGAGGTAACGCGCCGACGGATGCATGACACGCGCATGGATCCTCTACAAGAGGATGTCCGTTTTCTGCGACTCATGGTGTTGCTTTGAATGCAGCAAATCAGCTGCTCTATGTTTTCCTTTTTACATTCAACGAATTTGTATACTTTCCACACAAAAATCTATTTGTATATATAGTCATCTTCCATTTTGCTGAAGCCATTGAACTGTTCTCACCGTAATTCGGGTTGTTGTCTTTTTCGGGAATATGTTCAATCTGTAAATCGGCAGTCCTGGATGTGTGATGCTTGCTCTGTAGAAGAATCGACTGTGTTGGCCAGGTTGAGCATCCTTGCTACGAAACAAGGGAACGTGTGACTCAGCTACCATGCACCGACGTGGCTCCGTGCGGCGGCCAAGCCACACTTTGAGCTGGCCCGGTAGTCAACTGACTGCATAGCCATTTTTGTTGTTGCAACAACAAGCAGAAATCGTATAAAAAGATCTTCGAAATGCATACATCTGACTACACAACGATTTAGTTGACCACACATGATAGGCTTCCTGGCACGGTTACTCGCTCCACGGCCATTGTCATCACGCAAAAACACCATGAGCCGCACATAAAAATCATCGTGCATGCCACAGCGCGCTATGATACATCGTGAACGTTGCACGGACCACACACATACATGCATGCAATCCCTCGCATCAAGCGACCAATCCATGGCGCCATGCCTGGCCGCCGCCGAGATCACTAGAGCAACGTTAGTGCTGCTGCTTATGCTCCTGTTAGCCGATCTGCGGGGTGAAATAACGGGGGCCACTCTTTTTCAGGAGAGTGAATTATTTTTTTCCAGCATCAACCGCCTCATTTTTCCTTGATAACAAAAACTAAAACTAAAATGAAAATGAAAATAGAAGCTAAGAAAGAATGCATTGACATTGGTATAATACAAAAAGAAGAAAGAACGTGGAAAAAACATAAAACAAATAATGAAGAAAATTACACAAAAACCGGTAAGTATCTCATTGTTTGCGAGTAAGATTCCTAGAGCCTTTTTTAGCTCATGCTCAAATATGATTTTGTATTGCAACCTTCGACAAATTAGTAGCAACCCATCTTAATATGCAACTTGAACAATACAACATCCGACTTTCTACTACAATAAGTTTTGCCCGGCTGCGGTGAGGGAGGCCGATGACGGCGGCACGTCTTCTGCTCGCTTCAGTACTTATAGTCGTCACTGGGTGGTTTACGGATTTGAATATAATTTTTTTTATTTCTAGTGTTCGTTATACTGTCATGATTAAAGATAAGTTGATTGGATGTTTTCCCGCACAAAAAAAAGAACAATACAACATCGATCGAGTCAAATGTGACATGCAAAATATCACTATGTTGGGACTAATTAGACACTCATTGTCTGGAGATAGGTGTTCTAATTGAACTAGAAGAACTTAATACCAAAGCTCCAAGAGAGAACAAGAAAGTGTACACCTTCAGTCATTGATAGTGTCATAGATGGCGGCAGAGAGAGCTCTCTGTTGGCGTTCGAGGCAGGCAAGCGACGACGAGTCGAACCCAGAGGCGGCAGAGGCTACTCGAAGCTGGCATAGGCCGGGGGCGACAAGTCAGTGGTTGGAAAGGAAGGCAGTGTAATCCAATTTATCGAAATATAGAGATGTGAGATTTAGTTTCCAAGTCCTAACTGATGCAAATCCAATAATAAAAATAAGTAACGAATCTGGCGAACTTTAGACCACAAAAATATCTTTTTGTTTGCGGAATCATCTTTTTTATGTTGTAATATTTTTTTTAATCTTTTTCAGCATGCATTTAGCAATTCTTCTTTTAGTATGTAAATGGACAAAAATTGTTCAATTTGTTTTAGTTGACTATTAAATAATGTATAGCTTCCCGCAAAAAAAGAAATACTGCATAGCTTCTAGCATGCATACCCATCACGCAAACCGCATGGGAGACCAAATTTAGAGTCGTTCGCGACCGAATAAGAAAAGAACAATGAGAAGCATGTATGCATGCATGGATTTGGTCGCTGATTATAATTGTGATAATTGTGAGGCATCCTACCGATGCATGTATGCATTGTACACCGTGCACGAGATGCAGGAATGCAACGGGAGCAGAGTGCAATATCTTGAATCGGGCGAAACTAGATTCTTCGGTCTCTCATTGCCATGGACCACCGTTCCCGGCGGTGGACGAATGTAATAAAATTCAATTCTTTAGGCCCCCAGGCGAGTGTCCATTCATGCATGCACCTCTGGATCTCAAAAAACTACTCCTAGTTGTGGCTAAAACGAGGAGCCTCCGACGCTGTGCAGGGGCAACAGGTTGCAGCCAGCTACCGTGTGCTCCGGCCGCTGCCTGGAATCGAAGGCGCACCGGTGATATCCCTGGCGTTTCGGTCGCTTGGCATGCCTGCCGCGGCGATAACTACTCCGACACTGCCTTGAGTACCAAGTCTGCATCACTGCAGGCACGGCAGTGTTGGGTCGATTGTCAGCTATTGTATTTCGGTACCAGGTAGGGCAGCACTCTTTGAAAAGTGGCTGAAGAGGCCGAGCTCCACTGAGCTCTATATACATTTCTCAGCCAAAATACCTTTTTCATAACTCAAAAAAATCTGAAAAAATGTTTTCATGTAAACATATACTTTAAGTATACGTGTACAAATTTTCATAAATATATGTATTCATATGTGATGTATACAAAAAAACAAATACACAGATTGAAATAGGCTTTTTCTTTGTTGTATTTGTGTCAGGTATTTGTTTTTTTTTGTGTAGTATGCAAATGATCAAATTAGTTACTAAAAATCTATACATACTTAAAGAATGTGCATATGTATTTGTACAAAAAAATTGGCATTTTTTGAAACTTTTAAATATATTTTGAATTTTATTATTTTTGCAAAACGAGCTTCATGGAGCCCGGTCTTTGTAACGCCACACTCAGCACTCTTCAAGTTCAATGCCGCATCACTGCACTGAACGGGGGCAGAGTTCATCATCACTGCACTCGCGATCTTGGCGTCAGGAAATGGGACTGAAGAAACTCGAGCAGAGTTCATCTCGGTCGCAGCTTATCATTACCTAGCCTGCCTGAATGATGATCACTGGCTGGAGCACTACTGCTGCTACCTCCGGGAGCAGAGTAGAATACACAGAAGCATCGGTCCATCCCACAATCACCGCACCGCACCGTAAAAAATCGAGGGATAACCTGCGCCAGGGACCACTGCAGAGCGTTAAACAAAAGATTTCGTTAATGACTTTGCTTAATTAGGTTGTTGCTTTTCGGCAGAGATAGCCCGATCGAGGTAAAGCCGGAGGGCCTGCGCGAGGGCAAAGTGAAACGGAACCCAGCTGACGATAGTCAGATGAAACAGAAGCTTTCAGTCGTCCTCGTCAAAGCTTTGGTCATCGCATTGCATGGCACGCACCTACGCAGCATCTTTTTTGATCTTTTTTTTTGTGGAAATCTTTTTTGATCTTTTGCCTGTGATGAGACGAGACGATAGCGAGAGGTAAACGGGACGAAAGGAACCTCACCCGCGTCTGGTCGTTCCTCGTGCAACAACAAGCCAGAAAGAAGTCAAAGGAGAGAATGCATCCATAGATATGCAACCCAGGTATGAGCATCTCCATCGGCGACCCATAAATTTCATCCCGCATCCGTCTGGCGCGGACATATGGAGACCCATAAATTTCATCCCGCATCCATCTGACGGACAGAGAACAAGTCCGCAGACACAAATACTGGAGGCTGCCATCCAACGCTATTATGTATATGTCCGTCAGCAAATGGCGATTTAAAATTCAAATCTAATCCGATCCACACGGCATGCCGAACCACACCACCGTTAGATCGCATGCCCGGCTACAGTCAAAAAGAGGCAAGTATATTTAGCTTTTACATATTGAATTCAAAAAAATATCAGTCCAGCAGTCCGTATAATTTTCTCCCCTGCCGGACTGGCACCCAGCGATCTGCTCCCTGATCAAGGTGTCGTCATCGCCGTGTAGGCACTCTCAGCGACCTCACTGTCCGCCGCCATCAACCGATCTTTCTGCCGCTGCAACATCTAGTAGCGCACTGCATGATCACTCTTGCGTCGGCATCCAAAGAGTCCAGATTCAAGGTCAACATCTTGACGTCCTCCGCATTGGCGGCGATCTTCAACTTCTTTTTCTCGAGCGGGCCATTGCCTCCATCAACAATTTGAATCTCTCCATCATGGTCCTCCTCTCTTCGAGTTTGAACTTCTTGTCCGTTGCCTCCATCAATAATTTGAACCTCTTCGTCTTTTTCTCTTCCTTGAGGTCCGAGCGCTTCACGCATGCCTCCTTCTTTGACAAGATGTCTTTGAACCTCTCCGTCAGCCTGGCCGCCGCACCTTCTCGCTTCGCCCTCTCCTCCTCTCACTTCTTCCCCTATAAATTTTTTCAAAACTTCATCAGCTGTTCTTGGGTTGGGTCGGTAGGGTCACCGATTTCTTCCTCGGTGGCTTGGGCGGCGGTCATGACAATGAAAAGGTTCCACTTCGATTGCCCATTCAACTTCAACCAACAATGCATGACGGTTAATTTTTTTTCTCCAACTTCTTGTACACCAAACAAGCACGAGAATGCTATAAAGTGAAACATGGCAACAATGCATATCTGGCTAGTGAGCAACAAAACTAAGCTTATACGCTTAGTGAGCAAAAAAAAACTAAGCATGTCCGGCTAGTGATCAACTTACTTGCTCAGTGATTTGTGCACCGCTAGGCCACTGTGCGGTGAGATGCTTCAAGTACCCGCAATACTTGGACACGGCCTCTTGGATGGTGTACTATCGATGCTTGTGGGACTTTGATTCATGGTTGTGGATGACCGCATCGGAGTAGGGGGGAAATGTTTCTATTCGTGGAACCAAATGTGAACATTGTTCCAATATGTTGTGCCCTTTTGCTCCGTGCCATGGGTTAGATCGAGGCTAATGGCAAACCATGCATCGCACAACACCTTGTCCTCCCGCATGTTGAAACTTTCTCCTTTGTCCTTCTTCTTTGGATCGCCGGCTATATCATTCGGATCAGCTTTCTCGTCGTCCTCCCCCTCCTCCTCCTGCCCCCCCCCCCTCCTCCTCCCCCTCATATTGTTGTTGTCTGCCGGCCCAATGTTGCTCTTGTCGTGTGCCCACGTCGGTCTGGGTGCAGGACTGCTACGTGCCCGTATGGGTGTAGGATTGTTGTTGTTGGTAGTTACCAGACTGGGTGGAATCCAAATCTTCCACATGCCCGTCCTCATAGCCACATCCTCCTCCTTTGTCCCCGTCATGGATGATATCGAGCATCTCCCTGTCCGGGTCGTAGTACGCCTGATCCCCCGCTTTAGGCATTGCCGCAAACAGTGTGAGGGTACCCATCTGCTCTCGGCCCGCCGTTCGCACTCGAACGAGTTATGGCGAAGAATACTCAGAGAAGAGCGGCGCCACAATCAGAGGAGCAGACGGAGGAGCCGTAGAACCGGAGTTGCGGCTGCCGCCCATGTACCCGGAGCCGGGCGCGGAGATAGTGGACATCTCCGACGAGGATTAGGGTAGTATAGGTTGATCTACTTAGGATTTCCTCTTTTGCATGCTTTGTATGTATTTAAGGTTTCAAATATGAGGTAAACAGATGCATAGAAGCAAATTTGAGGTGTGACCAGTCATTGTCCGAACGCGTCCGCGGGCGTTTGAGAGCCCAGGTTTGGTGTCCATGGTTTTTAGACTAAAAAATATATCTATTTGTTTGCAGAATCATCCTTTTTTATGTGTAATATATATATTTAGTATTTTTCAGCGTGCATTTAGCAATTCATGTTTTTGCATGCAAATAGACTAATGCTTCTGTTTTTTTAGTTAACTAAAATAGCTTCTACTAGCATACATACCCATGCGGTTTAGAGCGGTCGCGCCAGAATAAGAAAAGATCAATAAGAAGCATACATGTACGCATGCATGGATGTGGTCTCTGATTATATTTGTGATAATTGGGAGCAGAGTGCAATATCTTGAATCGGGGGAAACTAGATCCTCCGGTCTCTCATTGCCATGGACCATCGTTCCCGGCCGTGGACGCATGTAATAAAATTCAATTCTTTTGCCCCCAGGCTAGTGTCCATTCATGCATGCACCTCTGGATCTCAAAAAACTAAGTTGTGGGTAACACGAGGAGTCTCGACGAAGTGCAGGGCCAACAGGTTGCAGCCAGCCACCGTGTCCTCCGGCCGCTGACAAGAATCGAAGGCGCACCGGTGAGGCTGGACGGCAAGTGGCTCGACATCCCTGGCGTTTCGGTCGCTTGGCATGCCTGCCACAGCGATAACTACTCCAACATTGCCTTGAGTACGAAGTCTGCATCACTGCAGGCACGGCAGTGTTGGATGGATTGCCAACTGTTATTTCGGTACCCGTTAGGGTAGCACTCATCAAGTAAGTCCAGTGGCGCATCACTGCACTGAACGGCGGCAGAGTTCATCATCAGAGCAACTACAATAAGATGACATGAGCCGATTATATCTTTACTTAGTTGAAGAAGAGAAGAAAAAATCGGGTTGTAGAATAAGAGCTAGCTATAGCACGACCCCGAGAAACTTCATGAGATTGTAAGACGGGCCAGGCATTAATAAATTAGTACATATTTAAAATGAAGTTAAAAAATACATATTTAAAACGATTTTGCTTAATTAGGCTGTTGCTGAGTAGATCTTGTCTCCCTCAACCGACCCAAGTGCCGCTCCCCCTCCCACGTCGCTCCAGTGAGGCGACCAGGAGGGAAACCCTAGCGTCGCTGGGCTCGTCCCCCCTCTTTTCCTATCCCCTCCTCGCCACCGATGGGACGCGCCATCGGGCAAAGCCCGGTCGACAATGGGTCAACCGGGCATCTTCAGCCCAAGCACGTTGGCGGCAAGTGCGGATGTGTGGAATTAGCGGTGGCTAGAGGCGGGTCTGCGGGGGTGTTGCCCTTGTCGTCGCCTGGCAGGGAGTGGAGGGTTGTGGGCGTGTTGCTCCTGCCGGTGCCTAGCCAGGATGTGGAGGGCTGCACATGTGGTCCCTCATGGTTGTTGGGACGGTTCGGCCAGATTTGGCCGCCGAGCTGCGGGCGGCGCGGGGACTCCCGCCGGTGGTGGTCCGGTGTTGTTGTCGGCCGGGGCTAGGCTATGCTCCGCTTCTACATATATGGATTCGGGAGCTCCTGGTGGTTTCACAGGTCCTTGGCGCGTGCGCCACTATGGTGGTGGCGGGGTGTGGGTGGTGATGGTAGCCTTCCTTCTCTTCGTTCCATGTTGGTGGCGCGCGGATTATCCATGCGACGGAGGTGGCTATGACCAGGGGCTCGCGCTCGGGCGGACCAAATCTTGTCCCGGGGCTGGTCGGGGCTCACGCTCTGGGTAGGCAAGGATGGGCACGGTCCAAGTGGTGCCCGTGAGCGGTGAGTTTTCTCTCCTCATGGGCATGGTGGTTGATGGTGGTGGTCGGGACACCGCCTTTTTGTCAGGTAACTCAGATCTGAAGGCCATGGGCTTCACGATTGTGGGAGCTTGCTTGACAATGGCTGGCGGTAGGCGTGGGTTTATTGGCGGAATTATCCTTTTAGACGTCATATATTTTTAGTCTTTTTAAGTGTGCATCTAGCAATTACATTTTCCCTCTCTATGTGCACCTAGCAATTCTTGTTTTAGTACTATAAAATGGGCTAAATATTAAAATAGGTTCTTGCATACTCCATATTCATCACGCAAACCGCATGGGAGACCAAACTTTTAGAACATTGACGCCCGAATAAGAAAATATCAATGAGAAAGCATGCATGCATGCATGGATTTGGTTGCTGAATACTCCGGCCAATACATGTAGTACATTGTACCACCACGCACCAGGTTCATGCATGCAACGGAACAGCGGAAGATGAATGCAATCTCTTGGATCGGGGGAAACATAGATTGTCCGGTCTCTCATTGACATGGACTACCGTTCCCGGCCGTGGATGCGTGTAATAAAATTCAATTCTTAGTAGAATAACAAAACTTTTCGGGCCTAGGCTCCAGGCGAGTGTTCATTCATGCACCTCTGGATCCCCAAAGCTAATTATAAGTCACACGATGGAGCCTCCATGGAGGGCAGTGCCAACAAGCTCACCATGTCATTGAGGCGCAACGGTGAGGCCGAAGGGCAAATGGCTCGAGATCCCTGGCGTTCCGGTCTCTTCCGTGCTGAACCTGAAACTGTTCAACACTTGCTATTTGACTGTGTGATTGCTCAACATGTTTGGATCTTTGTATCTGACTTCTTTTAGATAGACATGAATTTTTTGAAGGCAAAGAATTTTCCACGGGTCATCTCTGATAGCAGAAGCTATCCCCCCAAAGTTTATGTGTCGATAAAAGGATTTTACTGAGTATATACCACTAGGCTCCAAAGACCAAATTGGCATATCAGGGTCAGCTGTCAAAGTACACTGTTGAACAGTATCAAGCAGCAATCTCCATCGATCTAAGCCATCTTGATCAACACATCTCCTAAAAGTTAACTTTGAAAATATCTATGCCTTCTGGCATGTGCATAAGAAAAAACCTGTTCTGAATATGGTAATTGTTGCTACCTTGTGGAGCCTGTGGAGACTAAGGAACAAATTTTGTTTTCAGGGGCAGAAATGGAAAAACGTGAACTGCATTCTTGCAAAGCTAAGCTGTTATTTGTACCAGTGTAAGGTTCTCTGCGACGATGCTCAAGCAACCCTACTTCAACGATCCATCCTCCTGTTGGACAAGCGACGTGGAGAGCTGATGCGGATCGCCTGGAAATGAGGCGTGGGAGGGGCACATGAGCTGGGAAGAGGAAAAGCTGAAGTTGATGCTCGCAACTGAAGATCTTGCCCTGGCTTCGCTCTCTGTTCTTTCTTTTGCTCATGGGTTCTGTAATATAAAAGAGTTTAGTTATAAGTTACACGAGGGAGCCTCCATGGAGGGCAGTGCCAACAAGTTCACCATGTCCTCCGCCGGCTGCCAAGAATCAAAGGCGCAACGGCGAGGCCGAAAGGCAAATGGCTCGAGATCCCTGGCGTTCCCGGCCGGTCTACACCTGGCCATCTGGGCACGGCAGGTGTTGGATCGATTGTCAGCTAGTATTTCGCTTCAAGTATCTTTTTGCTGGCCGGCTCATTGCTCTGCATACTGACCAAATGGGAGCAGAGTTCATCATCGCCACACTCGCGCGCGTCGGTAAATGGGAACGAAGAAACGTCGCAATGATCTCAGCCGCAGATTATCATTACCTAGCCTGCCTGAATGCACAGATGCATCGGTCCATTCCGCAATCACTTCACGCTGCAGTGCAAAAAAAAATAGAAATAAAATCTGCGGCCGCAATCAGAGCCGTGACAGGACAAGCGCAAGGTATGCAGGCCCAATGCCCAGTGCCTTTTGTTAACGATTTGCTTAATTATGGCGTGGTTTTCCGGCAGAATTAGGCCGGCCGAGGTAAAGCAGGAGGGCCCGGGCAGTGTGTAATGGAACCAACCCAGCAAGTATGGTCAGACGAAACACAAGCTTTCCGTCGTTCGTCGTTGTCAAAACTTTGATGGTCGCATTGCATGGCATGGCACGCACCTACCCAGGGTCCTCTTCCCGTGTTTTGACTGAGAACATCTTTTTTAATGTTAGAAGGAGACCTGTCAAATTCAATGATTAGAACGGAGTATTACAAGTACTAACACCACAAGGAAGGAATGCACCGCATAAGGCAAGTGCTAAAGAAAAAGAAATGAAATAAGCTGCTCGGTTTGTCGAGAAAAACTGGGCGAAAACCTGAACATCACCTGGTTCGACTAAACTTAAAGCACCACAAAACATACAACACGCCGGAAGGCCAACACCGCACAACACACCTGGACGGGCATTCGAGCGCCCATGCCGCTATCAGAGTACACAACGAAAACCGTTGTATCAATCCAACCGAGATTATGTTGTTCCCACCGAGATTCATGCCAGCCATCGCCGGCCACCTCCATGAACCCTAAGTCCCTTTGACAGTCCAATGCCCCAAGAGGAAACACAACACCAAGCAAAGCCTGAATCGTCTTCATCATCCGATTCAGGTGGCCGTATCTAGGGTTTCCCCTGTAGTATGTTGGGAGAGGGGGGATGACTGCAGCATCAATGCCTCCAACAAGGAAACTCAGGGACGAGAGACGAGATGATTGAGAGAGGTAAACAAGATGAGAGGGCATGCATGCATGCATGCATGCAGGGTAGAAAAAGGCAAATGTCGTAGCAGCGGGCGGCGAGCCGAAAGAAACGGTGTAGCGTGTGGTGCCCGTGGATAGATCGTCCAAATATGTAGGGTAGAACAACGGAAGTTTTTTCCTCAATGACATTTTCATTCAATCGATATATCGAGATATATAACCGTGTCGGGCAAATATTTGCCCCTGCATATCATGATACACAGGCAACCCGTCCAACATAGACAAAAGAAAATAGTGTTTTACATTAATAATTAAAAAGTCTATCCTATGGTGGGGTAGATCATATCCAAAGATTTACACCTCCATCCATAATGGTAGAAAAACCTCTCTATCTGTATTCTTCAATCAGATAGACACCAACATAAAAAGATTTATCCTAGTCTCTTCAAGGTAGACCAAGTAAAGAGGCATCACATACATGCATGCATAACCTAGACAGTAGATGAAGTATAATATCTATATCTATACCAATATAAAAAGACTCAAAGGGGCATATCCAATTAATCTGGATCATTAAATCGTGTCAATCCAACGACCTAGACTTCTTCAATGTCGAGCGCTCAACACGTTTAGCGTGCAGTTAATTTCATGCAAAAAATAATGCTAATCACATAATAACACGCAAATAATCTTAATATTCTCATGCACTTAATATACTTTCAAATTAACGTGCATTGCACATACACATTGACTAGTTTGTTCAAAGAACACATCATTCCTAGTAAACCAACGGTTGTCGATGGTGGTGGTCGGTACACATCGCTCTGTGTAGGTAAGGCTGGGGGCAGTCCGTGAGCGGTAAGTTTTCTCTTCTCATGGGCGCGGTGGTCGATGGTGGTGGTCGGTACACCACCTTTTGTCGGGCAAATCGGCTCAGCGACGGCCGGCGGTAGGCGTGGGGTTATTGACGGAATCATCTTTTAGACGTTATATAATTTTAATCTTTTCCAGTGTGAATCTAGCAACTACATTTTCCCTCTCTATGTGCACCTACCAATTCTTGTTTTAGTATGCAAATGGGCTAAAACATTCATATTCATCACGCAAACCGCATGGGAGACCAAATTTAGAACGTTGACGCCCCGAATAAGAAAAGAGCAATGAGAAGCATGCATGCATGGATTTGGTCGCTGAATATTTGTGTGACAAAATTGAAGTGTCCGGCCGATACATGTAGTACATTGTATCACCACGCACCAGATTCATGCATGCAACGGAACCCATGGGAGAAGAATGCAATCTCTTGGATCGGGGGAAACATTAGATTGTCCGGTCTCTCATTGACATGAACTACCGTTCCCGGCCGTGGATGCATGTAAAAGAAAATAGTACTTCCTCCGTTCGTAAATATAAGTCTTTCTAAAGATTCCAACAAGCGACTACATACAGAACAAAATGAGTGAATCTACACTCTAAAATATGTCTACATACATCCGTATGTTGTAATTTATTTGAAATGTCTAAAAAGACTTATATTTAGAAATGGAGGGAGTACTCCCTCCATTATAAAATATAGTGCGCCCGCGCTTTCCGAGGTCCAACTTTGACCATAAATTTAACCAACGAGACTAACTGCGGCGGAAGAAAAAAAATTATATAATTGCAAACTTCTTTCGAATACGAATTCACTGATATAATTTTTGCTCCCGCCGCAATCGGTCTTGGTAGTTAAATTTATGGTCAAAGTTGAAGCACGAGGATAGAGAAAGCATTACATTATGAAATGAAGGGAGTATATAACAAAACTTTTCTGGCCCAGTCCCCAGGCGAGTGTTCATTCATGCACCTCTTGATCCGCAGTGCCAACAAGTTCACCGTGTCCTCCCGCCGTTGCCAAGAATCAAAGGCGCAACGGTGAGGCCGAAGGGCAAAGATCCCTGGCGTTCCCGGCCGGCCGGTCCGCATCTGGCCATCTGGGCACGGCAGGTGTTGGATCGATTGTCAGCTAGTATTTCGGTTCAAGTATCTTTTTGCTGGCCGGCTCATTGCTCTGTATACTGACCAAACGGGGAGCAGGGTTCATCATCGCTGCACTCGCGGGCTTGTCGTCGGTAAATGGGAATGAAGAAACTACTCGCAATGATCTCGGCCGCAGATTATCATTACCAGCCTGCCTGAATGATGATCACTGGAGCATTGCTGCTGCTACTGGGAGTCTGCGAGCAGAGTAGAATGCACAGATGCATCGGTCCATTCCACAATCAGTGCGTGCTGCACTGCTAAAAAACTGAAAAATCTGCAGCCGCAATCAGAGCCGTGCAAAGACAGGCGCAAGGTATGCGGGCCCAAATGCCCGGTGCCTTTTGTTAACGATTTGCTTAATTATGCCGTGGCTTTCCGGCAGAATTAGGCCGGCCGAGGTAAAGCAGGAGGGCCCGGTGAGTGCGATGCGAGGAGAGGGCAGTGTGTAATGGAACCAATCCAGCAAGCAATGGTCAGACGAAGCACAAGCTTTTCGTCGTTCGTTCGTAGTAGTTGTCAAAACATTGGTCGTCGCATTGCATGGGATGGCACGCACCAACCCAGCATTCTTTTTCTGGCTGAGAACTCAGGGAACGTAGAGAGAGGTAAACGGGACGAGTGGGCATGCACGCATGCATACAGGCAAAAAGCAAAGGATGTAGCAGCGGCCGGCCAGCCAGCCGAGAGAAATGCTGGGGCGCTCTGGGCTTGAGAATCTATTGTCGGAATATGTGGTGTAGAACAATGGATTTATCTTTTTAGCAATGAATATCATTCAATTGATATATTGAGGTGATATAAAAGCATTGAGCAAACTTCTGACCGCCGCATAGCACGATACAAACAGTTAACTCGTCCAACATAGCTTAAAGAAAAAAATATTTTACAACAATAATAAGAAAGTCCATGCTATGATCAGGTAGATCCTATCCGAAGATTTACACCTTCATCCATGATGAAAGAAAAACTTTTCTGACCGTATGGCCCAACCAGATAGATGACATCATAAAAAGATCTATCCTCCGGTCTCTGCAAGCTACACCAAGTGCGGAGCCATCATGTACATGCATGCATAACCAGCACAATAGATAAAATACTTTTTTTGTTAAAAAAACACATCACTCCTGGTAAGCCACGGAGACCAGTATAAAGTTGTCTTCCGGTAAGCTACAGAGAGCAACATAATGTTGTCTCCGCCACAAGAATATGCGACCAATTGCCGAACATATGACATCCACTACATGTGGGAAGGGGGCGGTAAAGATTTGAAGTTACTTGAACTATGGCCTACATAGCACGAGCAAACTTACACTATAAAAACAAGTGTTTACTATGTACTCGTCGTGTTGGCAAAAGACACGGATCTTGTGACCTAGACAATTGCGGTAGGATAGATTATCTCTATCAATATCACACCTCTATTGAGAAACTAGATAAATATCTTCACTCGAAGAGTTATTTTGAGTTTCATACATTTTTATTATCAACGGAAACATCACTTTCGGCAATCGCCTCATATAAGTACTTCACAGAAAACCTATCATTTTATTCCAAGTTGCATGGAAACTCATCTGGTTCATTTGACAACAAGTTGGGCTCCAGATGTGTGAGAAATTTATTCCACACAATGAGGCAATGCCCTAGCAGGTCCCTACGGAAAGATATCGGGGTTTGCTTTACCCAAGACCTGTGCGATTGTGCGATCCCAACGAAATTATTTCTAACAATCCCGATACAGACTTGGCTATTGTACAGTAAGTGAGGTGTCTCCCTGCCAGGTATCCTTCCAAAATGTGAAGGCAAATACCGACGTCGCAATGATCTCGGTTGCAGATTGGCACTGCCTAGCCCGACTAACTGCACGTTGGATTACTGAAACCCAGTGGCAGAGCTTCACTACCCTAGAGAAATTATGTGAAATATCATTAATTGTTAAGCTAAAATTTTAAAGATTATCAAAGTTCAAGTAGAATTTGTCCCTTTTGCCGCCTCAACTCTGCTTTGCTCCTTCAATGATCTCTGTCAAGCTTCACCACTGCCGGCAACGGGAGTAGAGTGGCATACTGGCATGCAAAGAAAGAAGCATTGGTCCATTACACAATTATTGCGTTGCACTGTGAAAACAAAATCTACAGCTGCAATCAAGGAGAGGCAGGACGCATCGGCGCTACACTCCGCTGCATTTCTCATTTGATCTTCAAAACTTAAGCATGCTTGGGAATCGCAGTGGTCGATGGAAAGAGGGGATAGGGGAAGAGAAACTTTAGAGCATGGTTAATAATATAGCTGATTGATGGCTATAACATGTTGTCATGCCATCTATAGCCAATGCAATAGCCAACATGTATAGTAATAGGCTAGCTACAAGAAAGTACTACTTTTCTATCACATGTCCCACCATGCATTCTCATATAGCTTCTTAAAGCCCGTGTTACAGCCGGCTCTAAATCTACAGTCCGCTTTTTTTTTCTCATTCAACTCAGCAAAGATATAATATTTAAAATTTTACAGTGTGCCTACCTCATCTTATTATACTGACATTTTTCACCTTTTGCCCGTAGCAACTGCATGGATATTGTCACAATGGTCCCTCTATCCCGAATTACTTGTTGTAGAAATGGATTAGATTCATGGTCAAAGTTTGACATGAAATACTAGGGGTAGGGGTAGTAAATCCAAGATAAGGGAGTACTCCTACTTCATCATCGATCATCATGGTCATCGCTGGACGCACTCGGTCACAATGGTCTGCGGAGGATTGCAGTCTTCTCATCGGTAAATGTGAAGGCAAATACCAACGTCGCAATGATCTCCGCTGCAGATTATCACTGCCTAGCCCGACTGGCCGCACACTGGAGCACCGGCACTGGGAGCAGAGTGGCATGATGCACACAAGCATTGGTCCATTCCACAATCACCGCGCTGCACTGTAAAAAGAACTCCGCAGCCGCAATCAAGGAGAGCCGGGACATGACATGCGCTTAATATACTCCCTTTAGTTAACGACTTTGCCTAATTACGCCGTGGCTTTTCCGGCAGAGTTAGGCCAATCGAGGCAAAGCAACGGGGGAATCCAGCAAAGAACGGCCTGTCAGTCAGACGAAACGAAGGGGAAAGCTTTTGCTAGGTCTTTCCGTCGTCGTCGTCAAAGCTTTGGTCGCCGCATGGCATGGCATGGCGCTGCAACTTTTTGGTCTTTTGCGTGGGAAGAGACGAGACGATGGGGGGAGGTAAACGGCACGAAAGGGACCTCACCTCACACGCCGCCGTCCCCGTGCATCGCCAACGGAGAGAGAGAGAGAGAGAGAGAGAGAGAGAGGAGGGACGCAAGTCACGGAGAGCATGCATGCATGCAGGCGAAAAGCAAAGGCTGCCGGCGAGCCGAAAGAAATGGCGGGGCGCGCGGTGCCCGAGGCCGTGCCGCTGGCTCACGGAATCCGGCGTGGATCTCCCTGTCTTGTGCTCTCGCCTCGCCGGCGGGCAGACGGACCTGCGTAGTACGAGCACGGGCTTTTTTCTCTGTCCGTCCCTGTCGTCGCCATCATGGCGTCGTTGCGCTTCGACGCCATGAAAGGCCCCCCACCCGGGCCACCCCGAGCTTTTCCCCACCATCCATAACGTACGGCTCGTCACCTTTGCATTGCCGTGGGAGAAACACAAAGCCGTGAGATGTGGCTAATTAACGTCTAGTACTCCATAGTAGTCATTCAAGAGAGGAAACAGTGGCATACGTCGAGCAAGTTCGGCAGAATGCACGTAGGACATGAGCGGCTAAAATAGTTTGTGAAGGCCAACCAAATGTTAATAGGTAATGCACGACGTGTTACAACTTACATTTCACATGTACACACGAGCACTTCTACAAAGCGAGCACACAAAG
The DNA here is from genome assembly GCF_003073215.2 of Triticum urartu. Lineage (NCBI taxonomy): Eukaryota > Viridiplantae > Streptophyta > Magnoliopsida > Poales > Poaceae > Triticum > Triticum urartu. The sequence continues at coordinate 568,882,732 of NC_053022.1, read as the reverse complement.
TTGAGGGGAAATGAGGAGGAAAAGAGACAGCAAAGGACGCAACAGCTACAATCCACGTTCATCTACATGCATGAATGAGACCATGAGATGGGCTGTGATTGGGGGTTAAAGGAGCCTAAAAAGAGCTCTTTTCCCACGCTTACACCTAACCAAAATCCTTATAATAAACTAAAAACTCTAGGAAGGACATGAAGCACACACGACACACATAAACAACACACAAAGATTTTCTTCTTGCCACTTTTACGCTCTGCTTCTACTCTGTTTCTTCTTCACCGAATGAAGTTCGGAGAGAAGCTTCCACGCTCGGCGAGGTGGACGAGCTACGCGGCGTCGCATTTCCCCGGGTCGCTCCGAGACCGTAGCAGCGGCGAGTCGCAGTCGGACATGGAAGCCCGGTGGATGGACTCCTTGCAGTGCGCGATGGCGCCGGCGATGCCGTCCTGCTTCTCGACCGCCGAGTCGTCGTCGCGGCGCGGCGCGGAGCTGGCCACAGCGGAGGACGCCGACCGGCACTTGCGCAAGCGACGGAGGCCCCTCAACTCGGCGGCCGCGGCGCGCGGGCTCGCGGCTGTGCGGAGCCGCCGCGAGATCCTGGCCAGGCACCTCCTGATCAAGTCCCGGGACGGCACGCGCCTGCTCCCGGCGGGCTCGGACGCGCGCTCGTGCTCGTCCTCCTCGGGGTGGGGCGTCGCCATGAAGAGCCGGAGCGACCGCGCGCTGGCGGAGCTGCTGCGGGCGAAGCTGCGGCGGCCGACGCCGTAGAGCGGCGCGGCCTTCCTGGCACCGAAGCTGAGCGTGCGCAGGCTGCCGAGGCCGCGCTTGCGGCCGGCGGCCTTGGCCTTGGACGGCGGCTCCGAGGCGCAGAACTTGAGCGGCGAGGAGGCGGAGCGGCTCCTTTGAAGTGAGATGACGAAGTCGAGCTCCTCATCGGAGTCGGAGTCGGAGCCCGAGAGCGCGCCGGAGCTGGAGCTGAAGGAGGAGTCGCGGAGGGAGCATGAGGCGAAGTCCAGGTCGAAGAATGGCCCCTCGTCGTCAACCTCCCCGTCCCGGCGCTCGGGCGCCGCGGAGGTGACGTTGGACGCCGCGCGCCGCGCCGCTAGGAGCCGGAGGATCTGCATTTTGAGAGCTGCGAGAGCGTGAGCTGAGGGGAGCGTGCGTGCGGGCCGTGCTCTGTGCGGCGACTGGGGAGGGTGGTGGCAGTGGCAGCCGGGTGGGTGGTGTGGTGTGGTCTGGTGCGTGGGTGGTTGGCTTTTAAACTGGCTCGAAAGGGAGGAGGCCGGGCGAGGCGCGAAAAGAGAGGACGCGTGGAAAACCGAAAAGGGGTTGGGAAAACAAAGGAGTTTTTCCGGTGGAGCTTGTGGTGGCCGGACGGTGGCGTCGCCCGGAGGCGGAGGCGCGAGGGAGGGAACAGGGGCGTCGTCGGGGTGGGCGGGGCCGCGTGCGGTGCGAGGTGATTGCCGGGGCGGCTCGGTGAGGAGTTCGTGGGCGTTTGGTGCGGTGCGTGGCGTGGCCGGCAGGGCGCACCCTCGCCTCCGGCCATGTGGTTGCTTTGGGATCGGATCATGTGGCAGTACTAGGCTACTAGCAGTAGATTTCTGAAACGAAACTGCTGTGTGGACGACAACGTGCATCTGAATGTTCGTGCGACTGCGGGTGCTAAGTGTCAGCCATTTTTAATCCAGTAATGAGGCTCTGAGCAGCCAGGACGTTCGTGTGCATGGTGCTTGCACTACGCGCGCTGACAGAGAACACACCGTACACGCCATTGTCCACTAACCAGATTAGTTGTTTGACAGAAGCACTGTTTAAGACTTCGGCTGATTAATCGGTTAACAAGGCAGTTAACCATAACGTGACTTTTTTTAACACAAATACAGACGCAAGCGATCATACACACGCGCGCCTTACCCCTATGAGCATCTCTAAAAGACTGAACCGACATATCATCTTGAGATTTACAAAGTCATCATAGGCGCCTCATCGTCGACGGAAACGTCTCCTGCCACTGAATATGCGTCACCGAAAATCCTGAAATAAATGCGACTACCAGGATTTGAGCCTTGGTGGGCTAAGGATACCACAGTCCCTCTAACGATCCAACCACAGGTTGATTCGCCCATAAGGTGACCGACTCAAATAGTACATAATCGTCTAGCATGTCTACCGATTAATTGGTTGTCCGACCGGTTAATCTTTATTGGCTTGTAAAGTGGTGGTCAAACAAAGCTCAAACTTTTCGCGCATAACCCCTCTGATCCCAATGCCCTCCTAATCCTTTCATCCCCGCCCAATTTGGGCCTTAACTGGCCTACACCTCCAAGCTCCAGCAACTAGATGGCTCCGGCTGCTTGCCTGAGCCCCATCCCCTCTCATTGGCTACTCTCCATCTTCTCAGGCGGGATTCTCCCCATAGCCTCTACATGCCGGCTGCTCCCAACCCCTCCCGACGGATGCTCCTCAACCTCTTCCTTCATGGCATCACCAGCGAGCAAGGTACTACCGTCACCTCTATCAGTGGAGAATCCAACATTCATAGAATAGTGAATGGAACTGTTGGTTTGGGTATATTTGTACTTCCTCCGTCACGGTTTAGAAGGCACAGTTAAATTTGCGTGCGTTTCCACAATAGACAAGGTTTAGGGCGCATTGCATTTATTTCTAGTAGCTAATTAGTACTCCGATATACTATTTCTATATGTGTGCATAGTGTGAATGCTATTTTTTAGCCCATCTCACAACCAATAGATAACCACCTAGGTTCCAGAGAAATTCCAAACGCGCCTCCTAAACCGTGACGGAGGTAGTAGCATATTGTGTAGCTTTATGTTGGAAAGTACTCCCTCCATCCTGAATTACTTGGCACGGAAATGGATAAAAATGGATATATCTATAGCTAAAAATACATCTAAATACTTCCATTTCTAGACAGATAATTCGGGACAGGGGAGTATGTGGACAAATTTAAATGTTTAATTAGTAATTTCACATTTTAAGATTTTGTAGGTTTAGATACATCAGGATTATCATTTTTGCCACTTTTCTATTTTTTTATATGCAGACACTAGACTATTTTGGTATTTACATAGCTAGGAGCATGAAAGTTGGTATAACACATTAAAAAATAGATATACTCCCTTTGTTTTAAAATGTAAGGTGTATTAGTTTCTTAAAAGTCAACATGTATATGTTTGACCAAGTTTTACGAAAAAAATACCAACATCTACGGTATTAAATTTGTATCATTAGATCCATCAAGAAAAGTATTTTCACTTTTTATTTATACTTTATCATATATGTTGATATTTTATTCTATAATCTTGGTCAAACATACACACGTTTGACTTGCACTAAAATCGGTACACCTTATATTCTCTATCGATTAATGGTCGGCCGATTAATCCTGTTAATAGGTCGATTCGCTGATTAGTCGCTACTCCCAAATCGACCGGGGAGAGGGGGGGTGAAGTGTCAGATACTGAAAAAGAGTCTTGTTCTATCATAATTTTTTACATCAAACATCTAGCTGTCGGAGGGGCGGGGGAATGGCCAAAATCGGCGACGGCAGGCCCAACTTATGTTGCGGCCATAGGGTTCGTGACATCGCCTTGACCAGCGAGATGGGCAAGGTGAAAGGATCGATATGGTTGACTAGAGGGGGGGGGGGGGAACAGGCAACTAACAATTTTTAGTTTTTCTTTAGCAATTTAAACTTTGCATCAAAGTAGGTTGTCTAGATATGCAACTAGATGAGCAACCTATATGATGCAACACGAATAGGAACACAAGCAAGCAAGATATATGAAACAAATAAGCTACACAAGTAAAGGCACGAGATAACCAAGAGTGGAGACGGTGGAGACGAGGATGTGTTGCCGAAGTTCCTTCCCTTTGAGAGGAAGTACGTCTCCGTTGGAGCGCTGTGGAGGCACAACGCTCCCCAAGAAGCCACTAGGGCCACCGTAATCTCCTCACACCCTCACACAATGCGAGATGCCGTGATTCCACTATTGGTGCCCTTGGAGGCGGTGACCGAACCTTTACAAACGAGGTTGGGGCAATCTCCACAACTCAATTAGAGGCTCCCAACGACACCACGAAGCTTCACCACAATGGACTATGGCTTCGCGGTGACCTCAACCATCTAGGATGCTCAAACATCCAAGAGTAACAAGATCCGCAAGGGCTTAGTAAGGGGGAATCAAATATCTCTTGGTGGAAGTGTAGATCGGGGAGGGCAAACAAGGTCCAAACGACAAAGCAAACAAACACACCAAGCACGACACAACACAAATCCCTACACTCTCCCCCCCCTTTGGCATCGAGACGCCAAAAAGGCAGAGAGGACACCTACACACACGGGGTGGCTCAGGCAGAGAAGTCGTCCCACTGCTCCTCGTGCTCCTCGTCAGACTCAGCGGCGGGGATAGTCTCCTCGATGTCATCCTCTGAACTGGTCCACTTGTAGCCCTGCTTTGACATCCAGGCAGCCTCAGGTGTGATGACGTCCTGAGACCCGCCAGACACATCCTCTCCAAAGAGCCTCATCACCTTGTCACGGCGGCGACTCTCCTTGTCAGTCACGTGAGCCCTGTACTGTCCCTTCGCCTGCATGCAGAAGAGAGTCTTCATCTTGTCCTTCAGCTTCTTGGCTCATGACGGCTCAGAGGAAGAAGTGGTGGACCTAGCAGCACGGTCCTCAGCAGCAGTCTCAGCAGCAGCAGCCTCCCCCTCACCAGCAGCCCTCCTAGCAGAAGATTCCTCAGCACGGGTAGTGGTGTTGGCCCAGTTGGGCTTGACGCGGAGGCTGATGGACTCATGGCGAATCCAGTCTGGAGCAAGGAACTCATCACCTGGATACATCTTTTCCCAAGTGGTGGAGAGCAGCAGAAACAGGTACGGTCCATAGATAGGTACCTTGCGAGCGAACACCGCAAACCGAAGCTCACACCACATGATGTGTGAGACATCAAGTGGCTGAGTCTGAGAAGAACGTGCCTCTGCACACAATAGCAACATGTCCACTAGATATGCATGTACCTTGTCCTTGTCGCTAATGCGTGGGAACACAGTGTTGCGGAAGATGCGATGCGTGATGTCCAGGAAGGAGTTCAACACCCAAAATGACTTGCCATTGGGGAGTACCTTCTCAACGAGGAAGGGCTGAAGCTGGTTCTTGTTGGCAGACTCAGAGTTGGCATGGGGGCGAACGCTAACGGGGGTGTGAAGCCCGTCATCAGGAATGTGCAGCAGATCCATGAACTCTTTCCATGTAGCAGACAGCTGACGGCCATTGGTCATCCAGGTCATCCTCCGCTCCTTCCCGAGATGAAAGTACACTGAGGCAAAGAACTGACAAATAAGCTCAGGGTCATAGTCAAGGTGAAAGGAAATCACCGGCTCAATAGCAAACTGCTCCACCAAGTCCAGAGCCTCTCCAAAATAGTCACGAAACTTGTCCTTCCGCTGGTGATGCATGTCTATCCACTTGACATCCACGAAGGTATTCTGCTTGTTCTCGATCACATCCAGATAGATGAGAGTCTGTTGCTTGGTCCAGAACAACTCAGTGCCTCTGAGGATAGCCCGAGGATTCACATAGGGATTGATCTTCCGGCGCTCGACATACTCAGTGGTTGAAATCTCGTCCATGCCCTTAGCCGGTTCCTTTTGCTTGCTGGCAGTGGTCTTGACATTGCGCTTGGGGGCATTGGAGCCCTCTGGGGCTTCATCTTGGGGGTTGCGCAGACGCTTGGAGCCAGTGTCACGACTGGGATTGGAACGGCGAGAGCCACCACCTGAGACAAAGAACGCAAAAACACCCACAACATCCAAGAGAGATTAATGCAAAGACCACAACAAAGCAAGTGAAACAAGTAGAAAGCACACATGATAAATGCCTAGAGAGAGATTTGATCCCTACGGTAGTACTGCCAAGAGCTGCGGAGCTAAGAGAGTAGTACGGCTCTTAGACGCGGTAGTACCGTGCAAGATCACGGTAGTACCGGGTGTAGGAGCGGTAGTACGACCTTAGCGCCGCGGTCGGCGCGGTAGTACCGCGTCTGCGGAGCGGTACTACCTGACGGGCGGTAGTACCGCACATCGGGCACGGTAGTACCGCACCGCGTCAGATCTGAACTGGTTCAAATCTGAAAAAGCCCGCGAAACCACGGCGGTACTACGGTTGGACAAAGCTACCACAAGACAACATATCAAGTATGTTTCCTACGCATCATGACTCTCCTACATCCTACTCTTGCATAGATTTGGCCTAAAATCTCAAGAACGACAAGTTTCTCCCCAAAAACCTAGAAGCAAGAGAACAGCCAAGAAAAAGAGGGATTTGGGGAAAAACCTTGGTCCATGGCAAGAGGAAGTGGTGGGGAACGATCCCACCGGTCGGAATCCGAGGAGAGTGGCCGGAGACGGAGATCCGGCGAGGGCCTCCGCTGCCGTTCTTGAGAGGGAGAGACGTGGAGAGAGAGACAATGAATGGGTATGGGGAGTTGGAACTCCCCTGCCCGAGTCATAACCCTCACGCGCCCTTGACGGCGCGGTAGTACCGTGCCCAGACACGGTAGTACCGCACGGCGCGGTACTTCCGAAGTACCGCACCAGAGTGGTAGTACCGTGCTGTGGCGCAGTAGTACCGTGCCTCCCAAAGCGGTAGTACCGCGCCCAGACGCGGTAGTACCGTGGGCTCAAGAAGATGCACGTTTCGAGCGTGAAAAACTGGATCTTTGCACAAACCACTCCGAGCCAACACGACACCACAAGACCACACAACACACAAAACCAGAAAGGCACACGACAAACGAACCAACCACGAGACACCACCTCTCTAAAAGAGAGGGCGGTGGCCGTAGCCACCTATGTTTGAGTCAATTGGTATGGCATCGCGAAGAATTATCCTTGGGTCCATGACCAAAACTCGTCTTTGAAGCACAAGTACCATCAAACATGGCTAATGTGAAAGACTTGATTGATTTATGCATAATGGGGGGAGGGAGAGTTCATTGAGAGAACACCACTCCCCCTATGTCCATGCCTACATCTAAATAGGACAACACGTTGAGTATGGTGGGGTGTGCAAGGGTTCAAGCAACATTGCTCGAATCGATGATATTTAGCTCATGCCTTAACTCGTGAAATCTTGCTTCATCCAAGGGCTTCGTGAAGATATCTGCAAGGTTATCATGAGTGTTGACGTAGTTGAGCTCGATCTCTCCTCGCCTAATGTGATCCCGGATGAAGTGATACCGGATCTCAATATGCTTCGTCTTGAAGTGTTGCACCGGGTTGAGAGAGATCTTGATGGCACTTTCATTGTCACACCAAAGAGGCACTTTGTCACAAGTGACACCGTAATCCATTAAAGTTTGCCTCGTCCATGAGAGTTGTGCACAACAACTACCGGCCGCCACATACTCCGCTTCGGTGGACGAGAGAGACACACAACTTTGCTTTTTGGAAGACCAACTTACCAAAGAGCAACCAAGGAATTGGCACCCTCCGGAAGTGGACTTCCTATCCACTTTGTCTCCCGCCCAATCGGAATCCGAGTACCCTACAAGCTTGAAGTTTGATCCTCATGGGTACCATAAGCCAAAGTTTGGGGTATGAGCCAAATATCGAAAGATTCGTTTGACCGCCACATAGTGACTTTCCTTAGGTGCGGCTTGAAACCGTGCACAAATTCCCACACTCAACATGATGTCCCGTCTAGATGCACAAAGGTAAAGCAAGGATCCAATCATGGAACGATATACCTTTTGATCCACCACTTTACCATTGGGATCTAAGTCAAGTTGGCACTTGGTGGGCATTGGAGTGGAGGCCGACTTGACGTCACTAAGCTTGAATCTCTTGAGCATGTCTTGAGTGTATTTGGATTGATTGATGAAGGTTCCTTCTCTTCTTTGCTTCACTTCGAACCCTAGAAAGAACTTCAACTCTCCCATGTAGGACATCTCGAACTTTAAGGTCATGAGAGCGGCAAATTCCTCATTGAAAGCTTTGTTAGGAGAACCAAAGATAATATCATCAACATATAATTGGCACACAAACAACTCCCCTTTGACCTTCCTAGTAAAAAGAGTGGGGTCGATTAGCCCAACTTCAAAACCACGGTCTTGTAACAACTCGGTAAGGTGGTCATACCGTGGGGCTTGTTTAAGGCCATAGAGTGCCTTATCGAGTTGATACACATGATCGGGAAAGTAGGGATCCTCGAACCCGGGGGGTTGCTTGACGTAAATCAATTCATTAATGGGACCATTAAGAAAAGCACTCTTCACATCCATTTGTTGTAACTTAAAGTTATGATGAGAAGCATATGCAATCAACATGCGAATGGATTCAAGACGAGCAACGGGAGCAAAGGTTTCACCGTAGTCGATACCCTCGACTTGGGAGTAGCCTTGTGCTACCAAACGAGCCTTGTTGCGAATGATAATCCCATGGGCATCTTGCTTGTTCTTGAATATCCACTTGGTTCCAATGACATTGTGGTTCCCCGTTGGCCTTGGCACCAATCTCCACACTTTGTTGCGCTCGAAGTTGTTGAGTTCTTCGTGCATGGCATTGAGCCAATCCGGATCTTCTAGCGCCTCATAGACCTTGTGGGGTTCCACACAAGAGACAAACGCGTGATGCTCACAATAATTTGCTAATTGTCTACGAGTGCTTACCCCCTTTCTTAAGCTTCCAAGCACATTCCTCATGAGATGATCCTTGGTGGAGATCTTGGAAGCAACCTTGGCGGCACGACGCTCTAATTCCTCCTCGGTGTGAGTTGAGGAGCGGTTACTTGATCATCTTGAGCGCCGTCATGAACTTGTTCTTGATCTTGAACTTGCTCGGGGGAGAGAACATGACCTTGGGCATCACTTGGTGTGTCAACACTGTCTTAAGTATGATCTTGCCCTTGGTCTTGTTCATGAGGTTGAGGGCCTTCACTTTGTTCTTCGGAAGCGTGTGAGCCTTGGGTTGGTGATGGCTCCACTTGAGTGGAGCATTGTCCTTCTCCTTCGGCCACAAGGGGTTCCTCAATGGGTAGGATGAAACCAACACCCATTCTTCTTATGGCTTGAGGAGGAATTTCATCACCTACATCACAAGTGCCACTTTGCTCCACTTGGGAGCCGTTATTCTCATCAAACTCCACATTACACGTCTCCTCAATAAGTCCCGTGGATTTATTGAGGACACGGTAAGCATGAGAGTTTGTAGCATAACCAACAAATATGCCCTCATAAGCTCTAGCCTCAAATTTAGACAACCGAACACCTTTCTTGAGAATGAAACACTTACACCCGAATACCCGGAAGTACTTGAGGTTGGGCTTGTTACCGATGAGTATCTCATATGGAGTCTTGTTCAAGCCCTTGCGGAGGTAGAGCCGATTTGATGCATGACACGCGGTGTTGATGGCTTTGGCCCAAAAGTTGTACGGAGACTTGAACTCCGCCATCATGGTCCTTGCCGCATCCATCAACGTCCGGTTCTTCCTCTCCGCAACACCGTTTTGTTGAGGGGTGTAGGGTGCGGAATATTGATGCTTGATTCCCTCGTCACTAAGAAACTCATCCAAGGTGTAGTTCTTGAACTCGGTGCCGTTGTCACTTCTTATTGTCAAGATCTTTGCATTGTGTTGACGTTGTGCTTCATTTGCAAAGTCAATGACGGTTTGTTGGGTCTCGCTCTTCCTCTTGAAGAAATACACCCACGTGTAACTTGAGTAGTCATCCACAATCACCAAGCAATACTTCCTACCTCCAAGACTATCGAAGGATGGAGGCCCAAAGAGATCCATGTGAAGGAGCTCCAAAGGCTTCTTTGAATAAATGATAGTCGTGGGAGGGTGAGCCTTCTCATGTAGCTTTCCTTCGATACAGGCACTGCAAGCACGATCTTTAGCAAAACTAACATTCGTTAGTCCACGGACATGGTCCCCCTTGAGGAGACTTTGCAAAGATCTCATATTGACATGGGCTAAACGGCGATGCCAAAGCCATCCCACATCAACTTTAGCCATTAGGCATGTCGCGGTCTTAGTGGATCGCTCCGAAAAGTTAATCACATATAGACCGTTCTCGACATGCCCAACAAAGGCTACTTTAAGAGTCTTGCTCCACAAGAGGGCCACGGTATCGATATCAAAGAAAGTGGCAAAGCCCATGATAGAAAGTTGACGAACGGAAAGTAAATTGTATGCAAGGGACTCAACAAGCATGACCTTCTCGATCGTGAGATCATGAGAGATGACCACCTTGCCAAGTCCCAATACCTTAGAAGATGAGGCGTCACCCCACTCGACATTGGTGGGCATAGATGGAACCTTGTGCACGTCCACCACCAAGTCATTGCTTCCGGTCATATGATTTGTAGCTCCGCTATCGAGCAACCATGATCCCCACCGGAAGCAAACACCTACAAGAGATCAATGCTTGGTTTTAGGTACCCATTTTGTAATGGGTCCTTTGATGTTAGTAACAAGGGTTTTTGGAACCCAAATAGACCATTCAATGTATTCATGAAGAGAACCAACAAATTTGGCATAAACATGCCCATCACTAGCATGACATAACACATAAGAAGGGTTAAAATCGCCGGCTTTGTTGAGAGGGGTGGCATTGCCCTTATTGACATTGTTCTTCTTCTTCTCCACGGGGGCACTCTCTCCCTCCCTCACAAAGTTTTGCATGAGGGGAGGAGGTCGTTTGGTCTTGTCATTCTTCTTCTTGTTCTTGGAGTCGGGCACGTACCCAACCCCTTCCTTGGCCACTCCTCCCTTTTGGTTGATCAAGAGATCGTTGAGGTTCTTCTTGCCTTGTATGCAAGTTGCAAGACCTCTCTCAAGTTGCTCCTTCAACTTCGCATTTTCCTCAACAAGATGTATATGCTCACAACATGGGTTAGTAGCATTTGCATCATCAATTAAAACCATATGAAGAATGTTGGGTTTCGTAGTAATTTCAAAAAATTTCCTACGCACACGCAAGATCATGTGATGCACAGCAACGAGAGGGGAGAGTGTTGTCTACGTACCCAACGCAGACCGACTGCGGAAGCGATGACACGACGTAGAGGAAGTAGTCGTACGTCTTCACGATCCAACCGATCAAGCACCGAAACTACGGCACCTCCGAGTTCGAGCACACGTTCAGCTCGATGACGATCCCCGGACTCCGATCCAGCAAAGTGTCAGGGAAGAGTTCCGTCAGCACGACGGCGTGGTGACGATCTTGATGTACTACAGCAGCAGGGCTTCGCCTAAACTCCGCTACAGTATTATCGAGGAATATGGTGGCTGGGGGCACCGCACACGGCTAAGGAATAGATCACGTGGATCAACTTGTGTGTTCTAGGGTGCCTCTACCTCAGTATATAAAGGACTAGAGGGGGGAGGCTTGCCAGCCATAGGAGGCGCGCCAGGAGAGTCCTACTCCCTCTGGGAGTAGGATCCCCCCCCCCCCAATCCTAGTTGGAATAGGATTCGCGGAGGGGGAAAAGAGAGAGAGGGGGCCGGCCACCTCTCCTAGTCCTAATAGGACTAGGGGAAGGGGGTGGCGCACAGCCCATGTAGGGCTGCCTCTTCTCTTTTCCACTAAGGCCCATCATGGCCCATTTAGCTCCCGGGGGGTTCCGGTAACCTTCCCGGTACTCCGGTAAAATCCCGATTTCACCCGGAACACTTCCGATATCCAAACATAGGCTTCCAATATATCAATCTTTACGTCTCGACCATTTCGAGACTCCTCGTCATGTCCGTGATCACATCCGGGACTCCGAACAACCTTCGGTACATCAAAATGCATAAACTCATAATATAAATGTCATCGTAACCTTAAGCGTGCGGACCCTACGGGTTCGATAACAATGTAGACATGACCGAGACACGTCTCCGGTCAATAACCAATAGCGGGACCTGGATGCCCATATTGGCTCCTACATATTCTACGAAGATCTTTATCGGTCAGACCGCATAACAACATACGTTGTTCCCTTTGTCATCGGTATGTTACTTGCCCGAGATTCGATCGTCGGTATCCAATACCTAGTTCAATCTCGTTACCGGCAAGTCTCTTTACTCGTTCCGTAATACATCATCTCACAACTAACATCTTAGTTACAATGCTTGCAAGGCTTATGTGATGTGTATTACCGAGAGGGCCCAGAGATACCTCTCTGACAATCGGAGTGACAAAACCTAATCTCGAAATACGCCAACCCAACATGTACCTTTGGAGACACCTGTAGTACTCCTTTATAATCACCCAGTTACGTTGTGACGTTTGGTAGTACCCAAAGTGTTCCTCCGGTAAACGGGAGTTGCATAATCTCATAGTTATAGGAACATGTATAAGTCATGAAGAAAGCAATAGCAGCATACTAAACGATCGGGTGCTAAGCTAATGGAATGGGTCATGTCAATCAGATCATTCAACTAATGATGTGACCTCGTTAATCAAATAACAACTCTTTGTTTATGGTTAGGAAACATAACCATCTTTGATTAACGAGCTAGTCAAGTAGAGGCATACTAGTGACACTCTGTTTGTCTATGTATTCACACATGTATTATGTTTCCGGTTAATACAATTCTAGCATGAATAATAAACATTTATCATGATATAAGAAAATAAATAATAACTTTATTATTGCCTCAAGGGCATATTTCCTTCAAGGAAAAGTTGCTTTCTCCTTAGTTAGCTTCACTTGGAGTTGATCATGAGACTCCTTGAGACTAGCGTGAATACCCTTCAAGGCCTTGTGGGCGTTGTCAAGTATATCAAACTCCCCTTTGAGTCTAGCAAGATCAACCCCGAGTTTGGCCTTCTCGGAATTTAGCACACGAGAAACAATGAGGGCATGATCATAATCTTTCTTTAACTTAGCATGATCAACGTTGTGTGACTCCTCAAGAGCCAAACGAAGACCACGCTCTTCCTCAAGAGCATTGGAAAGATCCGAAATCTCATCGGCATAGTCACGACTATGCCCTTCCATCTTAGAGATGGTGTCTTCGTGAGCCTCGATCATGTCATTGGCCTCACCCAGTTGTTCCAAGAGAGCAACAAAGTGCTTCTTGGATTTTCCCTTGAGTTTGCCCATAAAGGCCTCAAACTCGTTAGCCTCCACATTAGCTCCCTCAAGTTCATTAATGCTATCCGTTGGGGAAGGATGATTAATGATGGTAGTTTTGATGTTGGAGGTTACCTTGTTGGTGGCTTTAGCCATGAGGCACTTGGCGGTGATGCTCTCGTTGGGTGAGTCGAAGAGAGACACCCGTGATGTTGTTGCAATGGCAGCGGAGGCCATGGCAACCGACTCATCATCTTCATCATCATCATCATCATCCTCATTGTACTCTTCTTGCACAACCAAAGCCTTGGGAGGAGTCTTCTTGGTGAAGTTGTTCTTGTTGGGGAACGACTTGGCCTTGTCCTTTCGGATGAGTTTGCCACCATTGTCTTCCCTCTTCTCATACGGGCATTCCGCAACAAAATGACTCACGTTGCCGCAATTGTAGCAAGTCCTTACACGTTGCTTGCCCCTTGTGCCACTCGAGTTGTTTTTGCTAAAATTGGGCCTCGAGTTTTTCTTGCTCCAAAATTGCCTTGAAGAAAGTGCCATGTGTTCATGATATGCATACTTCGTATCTTCGGGGTTGCTCTCCTCTTCTTCCTCTTCTTCTTCTTCCACGGTGAGCTTGGCCTTCAATGCAAGGTTAGGATTCTTTGCCCGTTGAGAATGGAGCACCGCAGTCGGCGGTCTTGTCCAAAATGTTCATGGCCACAAACTCATCCAACACTTCGCTTGAGGTCAAAGTGTGTAAGTCTGGTCTTTGACGAATGACAGAGGACATGGCCTTGTGGTAGGGCGTCATTGCCTTGAGGAATTTGCGCTTGATCCAATTGTCATCCGTGTCCTTGCTCCCGTGATCTCGTAGTGAGACCGCGAGTTTGGTTACTCTCCGATAAAGCTCACGAGGTTCTTCATCTTCCTTTATTGCAAACTCATCGGCCTCATCTTGTACCACTTCATAGTTGGAGCGTTGAATGCTTGCGCTTCCCCGGTAGAGAGACACGACACAATGCCATGCATCTTTAGCCAAGGCGAAGGGACGAAGATGAGGTAGGTCTTCGGGTGGAATTGCATCTTGAATGATGAAGAGAGCATTCTCATTGAATTGATTGTCCGCGGCTTCTCGAGGAGTGAAGTTGCTTGGATCATGTGGATAGAAACCTTCTTCAATGATTCTCCAAAGGTTAGTGTTCACATGATTTAAATGACGTTTAAAGCGGTAAACCCAAGAATCAAAATTCTCATTTTTCACAATCTTAGGGGGAGGACCGGCATGATTCAAATGAGTGGAAGGAACCGGTCCACCATAAACAAGTGGTGGTTCCACATGGGAAAAGATGCCGGTGCCATTCTTGCCACTAGAAGGAGCCTTTTCACTACTAGCTTCCCCCTTGTCGGGGATAGCATCCGACACCTTGATGGCGGGATCACCCACTTTCAACGGTGCGGTGGATAGTTTAATCCCCTCAAGAAATTTAGTAAACATGCTTTCAACTTCGGTCGTCATGGAGGTTTTCAATGTCTCCAAGGCCACATTGAACTCCTCACAAGAGACCGAAGTTCCCCCATCGCCCGTAGACGAGATAGGATTCACACCGGAGTGTTCCTCCGCACCGTCTACAGTATCAACCATACTCTTTGGACGGTAAAGTCCTTAATAAAGAGACGAGGCTCTGATACCAATTGAAAGGATCGATATGGTTGACTAGAGGGGGGGTGAATAGGCAACTAAGAGTTTTTAGCTTTTCTTTAGCAATTTAAACTTTGCATCAAAGTAGGTTGTCTAGATATGCAACTAGATGAGCAACCTATATGATGCAACACGAATAGGAACACAAGCAAGCAAGATATATGAAACAAATAAGCTACACAAGTAAAGGCTCGAGATAACCAAGAGTGGAGACGGTGGAGACGAGGATGTGTTGCCGAAGTTCCTTCCCTTTGAGAGGAAGTACGTCTCTGTTGGAACGGTGTGGAGGCACAACGCTCCCCAAGAAGCCACTAGGGCCACCGTAATCTCCTCACACCCTCACACAATGCGAGATGCCGTGATTCCACTATTGGTGCCCTTGGAGGCGGCGACCGAACCTTTACAAACGAGGTTGGGGCAATCTCCACAACTCAATTAGAGGCTCCCAACGACACCACGAAGCTTCACCACAATGGACTATGGCTTCGCGGTGACCTCAACCGTCTAGGATGCTCAAACACCCAAGAGTAACAAGATCCGCAAGGGATTAGTAAGGGGGAATCAAATATCTCTTGGTGGAAGTGTAGATCGGGGCCTTCTCAACCACTCCCGAGCAAATCAACAAGTTTGGTTGGCTAGGGAGTGAGATCGGGCGAAAATGGATCTTGGAGCAATAATGGAGCTTTAATGGTGGAAGAGGTGAGTCAACGGGGAAGAAGGAGACCCCTTATATAGTGTGCGGAAAAGATCCAACCGTTACCCACCAACCAGCCCGCGGCCAGCGGTACTACCGCGCCTGGCCAGCGGTACTACCGCAAGGCCATGCGGTACTACTGCTTGCAACCAAGCGGTACTACCGCACGGCAGTGCGGTACTTCCGTACCGACCCACGGTACTGCCGCGACCCCAGCACAGAAACAGATACAAAGCTGGGGGCGGTACTTCCGCACACGTGGTACTACCTGTTGGAAATATGCCCTAGAGGCAATAATAAATTGGTTATTATTATATTTCCTTGTTCATGATAATCGTTTATTATCCATGCTAGAATTGTATTGATAGGAAACTCAGATACATGTGTGGATACATAGACAACACCATGTCCCTAGTAAGCCTCTAGTTGACTAGCTCGTTGATCAATAGATGGTTACGGTTTCCTGACCATGGACATTGGATGTCGTTGATAACGGGATCACATCATTAGGATAATGATGTGATGGACAAGACCCAATCCTAAGCCTAGCACAAAGATCGTGTAGTTCGTATGCTAAAGCTTTTCAAATGTCAAGTATCATTTCCTTAGACCATGAGATTGTGCAACTCCCGGATACCGTAGGAGTGCTTTGGGTGTGCTAAACGTCACAACGTAACTGGGTGGCTATAAAGGTACACTACAGGTATCTCCGAAAGTGTCTGTTCGGTTGGCACGAATCGAGACTGGGATTTGTCACTCCGTGTAACGGAGAGGTATCTCTGGGCCCACTCGGTAGGACATCATCATAATGTGCACAATGTGACCAAGGAGTTGATCACGGGATGATGTGTTACGGAACGAGTAAAGAGACTTGCCGGTAACGAGATTGAACAAGGTATCGGGATACCGACGATCGAATCTCGGGCAAGTATCGTACCGATAGACAAAGGGAATTGTATACGGGATTGATTGAATCCTTGACATCGTGGTTCATCCGATGAGATCATCGTGGAGCATGTGGGAGCCAACATGGGTATCCAGATCCCGCTGTTGGTTATTGACCGAAGAGTTGTCTCGGCCATGTCTGCATGACTCCCGAGCCCGTAGGGTCTACACACTTAAGGTTCGGTGACGCTAGAGTTGTTATGGGAAATAGTATGTGGTTACCGAAGGTAGTTTGGAGTCCCGGATGAGATTCCGGATGTCACGAGGAGTTCTGGAATGGTCCGGCGGTGAAGATCGATATATTGGACGAAGGGTATTGGAGTCCGGAAGTGTTTCGGGGGTACTAGGCTATGGCTAGCTTGACCGAAAGGTGTTTCGGGAGCCCCGGCAAGTGCTGGAGGGCCTCATGGGCCAAAGGGGAAGGGGCAAACCAGCCCTACCCCTCTCCCTCCTCGTCTCTTGCGGTGCTTGGCGAAGCCCTGCTGGAGTACCATGCTCCTCCACCACCACCACGCCGTCGTGCTGCTGCTGGATGGAGTCTTCCCCAACCTCTCCTTCTCCCCTTGCTGGATCAAGGCGTAGGAGACGTCACCGGGCTGTACGTGTGTTGAACGCGGAGGCGCCGTCCGTTCGACGCTAGATCGGAATCAACCGCGATCTGAATCGCTGCGAGTACGACTCCTTCATCCGCGTTCTTGCAACGCTTCCGCTTAGCGATCTACAAGGGTATGTAGATGCACTCTCCTTCCCCTCGTTGCTAGATTACTCCATAGATTGATCTTGGTGATGCGTAGAAAATTTTAAATTTCTGCTACGATCCCCAACAGTGGCATCATGAGCTAGGTCTATGCGTAGTTTCTATGCACGAGTAGAACACAAAGTAGTTGTGGGCGTCGATATTGCCAATTTGCTTGCCGTTACTAGTCTTATCTTGATTCGGCGGCATCGTGGGATGAAGCGGCCCGGACCGACCTTACACGTACGCTTACGTGAGACTGTTTCCACCGACTGACATGCACTAGTTGCATAAGGTGGCTAGCGGGTGTCTGTCTCTCCCACTTTAGTCGGATCGGATTCGATGAAAAGGGTCCTTATGAAGGGTAAATAGAAATTGGCATATCACGTTGTGGTTTTGGCGTAGGTAAGAAACGTTCTTGCTAGAAACCTATAGCAGCCACGTAAAAACTTGCAACAACAATTAGAGGACGTCTAACTTGTTTTTGCAGCATATGCCTTGTGATGTGATATGGCCAAAAGGATGCGATGAATGATATATGTGATGTATGAGATTGATCATGTTCTTGTAATAGGAATCACGACTTGCATGTCGATGAGTATGACAACCGGCAGGAGCCATAGGAGTTGTCTTAATTTATTTATGATCTGCGTGTCAACATAAACGTCATGTAATTACTTTACTTTATTGCTAAAACGTTAGCCATAGTAGTAGAAGTAATAGATGACGAGACAACTTCAAGAAGACACGATGATGGAGATCATGATGGAGATCATGGTGTCATGCCGGTGACAACGATGATCATGGAGCCCCGAAGATGGAGATCGAGAGGAGCAAAATGATATTGGCCATATCATGTCACTATTGGATTGCATGTGATGTTTATCATGTTTTACATCTTATTTGCTTAGAACGACGGTAGCTTAAAAAAGATGATCCCTCACTAAAATTTCAAGAAAGGTGTTCCCCCTAACTGTGCGCCGTTGCGAAGGTTTGTTGTTTCGAAGCACCACGTGATGATCGGGTGTGATAGATTCTAATGTTCGAATACAACGGGTGTAAGCCAGATTTACACAGCAAAAACACATAGGTTGACTTGATGAGCCTAGCATGTACAGACATGACCTCGGAACACGGAAGACCGAAAGGTCGAGCATGAGTCGTATGGTAGATACGATCAACATGAAGATGTTCACCGATGATGACTAGTCCGTCTCACGTGATGATCGGACACGGCCTAGTTGACTCGGATCATGTTTCACTTAGATGACTAGAGGGATGTCTATCTGAGTGGGAGTTCATTAGATGAACTCAATTATCATGAACATAGTCTAAATTGTCTTTGCAAATATGTTGTAGATAAATAGCTCACATTGTAGCTCCCTATTTCAATACGTTCCTAGAGAAAGACCAAGTTGAAAGATATTGTAAGCACTGATGCGGACTAGGTCCATAGTCCGAGGAGTGTCCTCACTGCTACACAGAAGGCTTATGTCTTTGATGCACCGCTCGATGTGGAAACCCCTACAACGTCGTCTGTGGATGTTGTGAACACCTGACAGATACATCCTGATGACTACATGATAGTTTAGTGCACCATACTTTACGGCTTAGAATCGGGATTCCAATGACGTTTTGAACGCCATAGAACATATGAGATGTTCCAAGAGCTGAAATTGGGATTTCAGGCTCATGCCCGTGATTGAGAGGTGTGAGACCTCTGACAAGTTCTTGTGCCAACAAGATGGAGGAGAATAGCTCAGCTAGTGAGCATGTGCTCAGAATGTCTGGGTGCTACAATCACTTAAATCAAGTGGGAGTTAAACTTCCAGATAAGATAGTGATTGATAGAGTTCTCTAGCCACTATCACTAAGCTACTAGATCTTTGTGATGAACTATGACATGCAAGGGATGGAGTTGATCCTGGAGCTGTTCACGGTGCTTAAGACCGCAAAAGATGTAGAAATCAAGAAGAAGCGTCAAGTGTTGATGGTTTAACAAGACCACTGGTTTCAAGAAGGGCAAGGGCTAGAAGGAAAACTTCATGGATGGCAAACCAGTTGCCGCTCCAGTGAAGGAACCCAAGGTTGAACCCAAACCCGAGACTAAGTGCTTCTATTGTAAGGGGAACGGTCATTGGTAGCGGGATTACCCCAAATGCATGGTAGATAATAAGGCTGGCAACTTCAAAGTTTATACGTGTCATTAATGTGTACCTCACTAGTACTCCTGGTAGCACTTGGGTATTGGATACCGGTTCATTTACTATTATTGGTGACTTGAAGCAAAATCTACGGACTAAACGGAGACTGGCTAAGGGCGAGGTGACGATGTGTGTTGGAAGTGTTTCCAAAGTTGATGAGATCACCATCGCACGCTCCATCTGCCTTCGGGATTAGTATTGAACCTAGATAAATGTTATCAGGTGTCTACATTGAGCATGAATATGATTAGATCATGTTCATTGCAATACGGTCATTCATTTAAGTTAGAGAATAATGGTTATTCTGTTTACATGAATGATAGCTTTCATGGTCATGCACCCTATGTGAATGGTTCATTGAATCTCGGTCGTGGTAATACACATGTTCACGCCAAAAGATGTAGAGTTAATAATGATAGTACCACTTTCTCGTGGCACTGCGGCTTAGGTCATATTGGCGTAAGATGCATGAAGAAACTCCATGTCGATGGATGTTTGGAGTCACTTGATTTTGAATCGCTTGACACATGCGAGCCATGCCTCTTGGGCAGGATGACTAAGACCCCGCTTTCAGGTACAATGAAACGGGCAAGTGACTTGTTGGAAATCATACATGCTGATGCGTGTGATCCAATGAGAATTGAAGCGTGTGGTGGATATCGCTATTTTCTCATCTTCACTGACGATTTGAGTAGATATAGGTATATTTACTTAATGAAGCACAAGTCTGAAACGTTTGAAAAGTTCAAGCGATTTCAGAGTGAAGTTAAGAATCATCCTAACAAGAAGATCAAATTCCTACGATCTGATCAATGAGAATATCTGAGTTATGAGTTTGGCAAACATTTAAGACATTGTGGAATTGTTTCACAGTTGAAGCCACCTGGAACACCACTGGGTTATGGTGTGTCCGGACGTCGTAATCGAACCTTATGAGATATGGTGCGATCTATGATGTCTCTTATCAATCTACCGTTTTCATTTTGAGGTTATGCGTTAGAGACAGCTGCATTCACTTTAGATAGGACACCATCTAAGTCCGTTGAGACGGCGTCGTATGAACATTGGTTTGGCAAGAAACCAAAGTTGTCGTTTCTTAATGTTTGGGGCTGCGATGCTTAAGGCTTCAGCCGGAGAAGCTCGAACCCAAAGCGGACAAACACATCTTCATAGGATACCCAAAGGTGACAGTTGGGTACACCTTCTATCTCAGATCCGAGGGCAAATTGTTTGTCGCTAAGAACGGGTCCTTTCTTGAGAAGGAGTTTCTCTCGAAAGAATTGAGTGGGAGGAAGATAGAACTTGATGAGGTTGTCTAACCTTTACTTCAACCAGAGAGTGATGCAACACAGAAAGATGTTTTCTGTGGCGCCTACGTCTGTTGAATAGGAAGTTAATGATAGTGATCATGAAGCTTCGGATCAAGTTGCTATCGAACCTCGTAGGTCGACAAGGATATGTACTACTCCTAAGTGGTACGGTAATCATGTCTTAGATATCATGTTGTTAGACAACAATGAACCTACGAGCTATGGAGAAGCGATGGAGGGCCCGTATTCCGACAAATGGTTAGAAGCCATGAAATCCGAGATAGGATCCATGTATGGACTTTGGTGGACTTGCCCGTTGATCGACAAGCCATCGAGATAAATGGATCTTTAAGAAGAAGACGGACGTGGGCGGTAATGTTACCTTCTATGAAGCTCGACTTGTGGGAAAGAGTCTTTTCACAAGTTCAAGGAGTTGACTACGATGAGAATTTCTCACCCGTAGCGATGCTTAAGTCCGTCGGAATCATGTTAGCATTAGCTGTGTTTTTCGATTATGAAATCTGACAGATGGATGTCAAAACAAGTTTTCTTACCAGTTTTCGTAAGAAAAAGTTGTATGTGATACAATAAAAGGTTTTGTCAATCCTAAGAATGCTAAAAGGTATGCTGGCTCCAGCGATCCTTCTATGGACTAGAGCAAGCATCTCGAAATCGGAATATATGCTTTGATGGAGTGATCAAAGCTTTTAGGTTTATACAATGTTTGCTAGAAACTTGTATTTACAAGAAAGTGAGTGGGAGCACTACAACATTTCTGATAAGTATATGTGGATGACATATTGTTGATCCGAAATAATGTAGAATTTCTGGAAAGCATAAATGGTTGTTTGAAGAGTATTTTTTTCAAAGGAAGACCTGGATAAAGCTGCTTACATACTGGGCATCAAGATCTATAGAGATAGATCAGGACGCCTGATGATACTTTCAAAGAACGCACACCTTGACATGTTTTTGAAGGAGTTCAAAATAGATCAGTCAAAGAAGGGGTTCTTACCTGAGTAGTAAGGTGTGAAGTTGAGTAAGACTCAAAGATTGACCACGGCAGAAGAAAGAGGAAGGACGAAGGTCGTCCCCTATGCTCTTGTCATAGGCTCTATACGGTATGCCATGCTGAGTACCACACCTGATGTGTGCCTTGCCACATGTCTGGCAAGAGGGTACAAAGGTGATCTAGGAATGGATCACCAGATGGCGGTCAAAATTGTCCTTAGAGGAATAAGGAAATGTTTCTCGGTTATGGAGGTGATAAAGAGTTCGACATAAAGAGTTACGTCGATGCAAGCTTAACACATATCCGAATAGCTCTGAGTAGAGATACCGGATACGTATAATGGAGCAACAATTTGGAATAGCTCCAAGTGGAACGTGGTAGCATCATCTACGATATGACACAAAGTTTTGCGAAGTACATAGGGATCTGAATATGGCGAGACCCGTTGACTACAACCTCTCTCACAAGCATAACATGATCAAACCCAGAACTCTTTGAGTGTTTATCACATAGTGATGTGAACTAGGTCATTTGAGTCTAGTAGACTCTTGGATATTGGTCACATGGCGATGTGACTTGTGAGTGTTAATCACATGGCGATGTGAACTAGATTATTGACTCTAGTGCAAGTGGGAGACTGTTGGAAATATGCCGTAGAGGCAATAATAAATTGGTTATTATTATATTTCCTTGTTCATGATAATCGTTTATTATCCATGCTAGAATTGTATTGATAGGAAACTCAGATACATGTGTGGATACATAGACAACACCATGTCCCTAGTAAGCCTCTAGTTGACTAGCTCGTTGATCAATAGATGGTTACGGTTTCCTGACCATGGACATTGGATGCCGTTGATAACGGGATCACATCATTAGGAGAATGATGTGATGGACAAGACCCAATCCTAAGCCTAGCACAAAGATCGTGTAGTTCGTATGCTAAAGCTTTTCAAATGTCAAGTATCATTTCCTTAGACCATGAGATTGTGCAACTCCCGGATACCGTAGGAGTGCTTTGGGTGTGCCAAACGTCACAACGTAACTGGGTGGCTATAAAGGTACACTACAGGTATCTCCGAAAGTGTCTGTTGGGTTGGCACGAATCGAGACTGAGATTTGTCACTCCGTGTAACGGAGAGGTATCTCTGGGCCCACTCGGTAGGACATCATCATAATGTGCACAATGTGACCAAGGAGTTGATCACGGGATGATGTGTTACGGAACGAGTAAAGAGACTTGCCGGTAACGAGATTGAACAAGGTATTGGGATACCGACGATCGAATCTCGGGCAAGTATCGTACCGATAGACAAAGGGAATTGTATACGGGATTGATTGAATCCTTGACATCGTGGTTCATCCGATGAGATCATCGTGGAGCATGTGGGAGCCAACATGGGTATCCAGATCCCGCTGTTGGTTATTGACCGGAGAGTTGTCTCGGCCATGTCTGCATGACTCCCGAGCCCGTAGGGTCTACACACTTAAGGTTCGGTGACGCTAGAGTTGTTATGGGAAATAGTATGTGGTTACCGAAGGTAGTTCGGAGTCCCGGATGAGATTCCGGATGTCACGAGGAGTTCTGGAATGGTCCGGCGGTGAAGATCGATATATTGAACGAAGGGTATTGGAGTCCAGAAGTGTTCCGGGGGTACCAGGCTATGGCTAGCATGACCGAAAGGTGTTTCGGGAGCCCCGACAAGTGTTGGAGGGCCTCATGGGCCAAAGGGGAAGGGGAAAACCAGCCCTACCCCTCTCCCTCCTCGTCTCTTGCGGTGCTTGGCGAAGCCCTGCTGGAGTACCACGCTCCTCCACCACCACCATGCCGTCGTGCTGCTGCTGGACGGAGTCTTCCCCAACCTCTCCTTCTCCCCTTGCTGGATCAAGGTGTAGGAGACGTCACCGGGCTGTACGTGTGTTGAACGCGGAGGTGTCGTCCGTTCGGCGCTAGATCGGAATCAACCGCGATCTGAATCGCTGCGAGTACGACTCCTTCATCCGCGTTCTTGCAACGCTTCCGCTTAGCGATCTACAAGGGTATGTAGATGCACTCTCCTTTCCCTCGTTGCTAGATTACTCCATAGATTGATCTTGGTGATGCGTAGAAAATTTTAAATTCCTGCTACGATCCCCAACACTACCTCGCCCCCCATGCGGTACTACCGCAAGGCAAAAGTCCCAGCCAGGGGGAAGGGGAACTTCCGAGCCTACTTCCGCAAAAAACGGAAGTAGCAAAAACCCGACACAGTAGTACTGCCGAGGGGCGGTACTACTGTCTGACCGCATAGCGCGGTACTATCGCACACCGAAAGCGGTACTACCGCGGCAGGTGCGGATGTAAAAAATTACATCCGCTCCTACTACCGCGAAGGGGCGGCACTAGCCTGGTGGGCAGCGGTAGTGCGGCTCCAGGGGAGCGGTACTATCGCGCCACCGCGCGGTACTACCATGGATGCCTACGGTACTACCGTTGATCCAGGAGCAGTACTACCGCAACCACAACAGCAGCCAATCACAGGAGGCAGGAAAACGGAGGAAGCTCCAAGGAAGAAGGAGGGGATAAAAAGGAGACGTGTACGTGATGATTCCATCCAAACCTTTCCAACGCGGACCCCCTCTTAATAGTACGGCTTTCCTACGACTCAAATGCACCAAAAAGAAACATAGAAAAGACGCCGTCTTCGTCAATCTTCGAGGGGCACCCAATCGTCTTGTGCCTAGTAAAGAAGTGTCTGGAATACTCATAACACAATAAGTCTGCAAATGCATTGTCATCAATCATCAAAACACTTAGGGATAAATAGTCCTTACATAAGGGGACTGGAGGCGGCCGATGGAGTGACAGGCGAATGGCCAAAGTCGGCGGCAACGGGTGAATGCGCCCCAAGCTTCCGCAACGATCGTGGGGATTGTGGTGGTCATCTCAACCGGCTGGATCGGACATCAGGGTGGTGGCGGAGCTGAAGCAGCCAACAGAGTGGCGGCGGTGACGTCCAACAGCAGAAAACGGACAATCCGAGATGGGATGAGCTAGGTCAGCAGGAAATAGTTTCATTTTCAAGCAGGAACGACTGTTGATTATATTTTTGGTCGACCTCGAAACAGTTATATGCCACGCTTTATAGATAAAGCATAAACCGATTGCCACATATGACCAAAATATTGGACTCGGACATCAATTTTTTTGGTCAGGACCAAATTAAATTGATCAGGATCATCTACTGGTTTGCTGTTGAAGCAGTTTTTTGTCTCATTTTTTTAAAATGTCCTTTTGGCCAAAGGAAAATCACACCTCGAGACCGTCCACGTCAATTTCCACTACCAGATCAGTTGTTGCCTTGTTGGTGCAGTCCGACAGTGCTGCGATTACTATGAACGGACCATTAGAAAAGGACCAACCCATGGCCCAGGACCAATATGCAAGCCAAAAACCGGACGCTTCGTAGAAGAACGGGGCGAGAAATTTGTGATAATGAAAAGGAGTCTTGTTTCCTCGTTGGCGGAGAAAGCGCCAATGCAATTCTCTAGGCGACGAAGGGATTGTTCAGCAGCCAGCCAGGGCCAGCAATCGAGTGGATTTGCAGAAACTGCTGCACTGGATTGTTTGGATTATGGGGTTAGAGCTAGTTTGGGTTAGTTTGAGGTTCAAATAACTCAAAAGTATCCAAACAGGAAGGGTTAGAGTGGGTTAGTTCCATCTAACCCAACTATCTCGATGGAGAGGTACTTATTTGGGTTAGAGTGGGTTAGAAAATAACTCTAACTCTAACTGTGTTAGAGTATTCAAACAGGGCCACTGCAGTGAATATACTGCACACTATACTCCTAGCTTCATGTACCCAGGAGGAGAAAAGACTGCGGAGAACTGTTGCGGTGTTGCATTGCATGCACTCGATGAGTCCAAGTCCATGTTTCACACTTTCTACGGCTTTTTTTTTTCTTGGGGTTCGTTCGCTGTGTGCTACTCCTAGCTTCACCTAGCCAGACATAGCTAGGCTTCTTCTTCCTCCGGGTCCAAGTTACCAACAGTGCTGCTGGGGCGAGTCAAAACCGCAATCATTTGGGGCTGCACAATCAAGGCCGGCCGGTCAGTCGTTGTAGGATAGGAAGGTTTCTTTCCAAGTTTCCATCAGCTTTTGAATTTCAGGTGCACCTTCCGAGCCGGTTCAACCCGGTCGGCGGTTCTCTTTATCGGGCAGATGGATTGATGATTGATTGATTAAGCTATTGTTATCTGCTGGTGTATTTGCCACGTGAGAGGTCCCTGCAGTGACATGGTGGACAATGCAATGCAAAACTAGTACTCCGTATAATAGTACATAGTACACCCGATCAATTTGATCTCGTACGTGAAGGTTCAGAGACACACGATCGTGCTGCGGTGCTGGCGTTGGTCTCGTGCCGTCCCTGTCGTGGTCTGTAGGACGGCTAGGTACACATAGCTGATTGCCGTTGCACAACGTATACGGCAGGGAGCAGCACCCTACTGTTTGGCCAACTCTCTAGTGTGTGACCCATTTCTACCCCAAATCCTCCGTTTGTGTCCGTTTGGGGTAAAACGGACAAACCGAACGACCCAACGCATGGGAGTATACGGACGTTTCGTCCGGTCTGTGTCCGCTTTTGCCCCATTTCTAGACCAAAGTTGCTCTCGGTTTGAGGCTAAAGCGGACGTCTTCGCGTCCTTGTCGTCCGTCTGTGTCCGCCTCGACCCCACCTATCACTCTCTTTTTTTCTATACCTGGCCCATCATACGGACAAAATCTGAACAAATTGGATATAGATTTAGGGTAGCAGCGTTGGGTGCAGCGAGTTTGTGCGGCCCCTGTCCGCCGTTTGTTCTCTTTATTTCTACTTCATACGGACAAAATTCGGATAAAATAAGTATAGATTTAGGGTCGTACGGTGGAGTTGGCCTTAGTAGTAGTTGTGACCAAGTGCACGACCAAGGCAGACACGTACGACGGACCGGCGTCTAACGGATCACTTCATACACTGCGTTGCTATAGTGTTTTTCTGTGCGTTGCTATAGTGTTAACTTGGCGAGGAAGGGATTGTTCACCAGCTAGCTTGGTTCAGGCAGGATGGCGTTGATGGGAGTACATACTGGCAGTGGCAGTGAATATTCAGAGGCAGTATGATCTTCGGACTGCTTCTGGCCGTGCCGTCCCTGTCATGGTCAGTACGAACGACGGGTACAGATATTGTGACTGATGACACCGGTACCTGCCTCCCACTCTGTAGCGTGCGAGCCATGACCAATTGCACGACCGATGGCCACGCACGACGCACGTACCACGGATAAAATGTCTGATGGATCGTTTCATGCAACAGCTGGTGGCGAGCAGTGAACTGAAGGGCTCACGCCGTGCATGGTCTGTCATGACACGCAGTGAAATTCACAAACGCAAAGCGTTAGGTGTAAAAACTAGCAAGGGCATCTCCAACGCGGCTCACCTAATCCTTCCTGTGTGTCCGCTCCGGACATTTTTAGGCCTTCACCGTAGACTTCTACTCTTTCCATTCGGAAATAGTTGTCTTAGAAATGATTGTATCTAAAACTAAAACAAGTTCAGATACAACCATTTCTAGGACAAGTATTTCCAAACAGAAGAAGTACTTTGGAAGTATGAAATCCTCTTTGCCTGACCCCTGTCTGGGTCTCATCCTCGTCTCACCCCAAAACCCCGTATGATATGTGTCAGAAGCCTCGACTCATCAGCGCACTTATTCTGGGACTGCTCGTTTTCAAGAGCAATCTGGGCCAATGTGGCTACCTGGCACGGCTGCAACTCCATGGCCGGACAGTTTGCCAATCAGGGCAACTCCATGATGATCGCCAACGACATTATCAGGACAGCACAGCGGGAGCATAGGGCAGGCGTGCGCTCTTTGATCATCCTGGTGTCATGGAAAATTTAGATGGAGAGGAACAACTGTATTTCCCGTCTGAAGATCCCTTGCTGCGCAGAAGTCACCGCAGCTATCAGAAGAAGCATGGAGCTTTGGCGCCTAGCGGGGGACAAAGGCTTTAGAGATCCCATTTGGGAACCTAATAGCGAGATAAAACCCATGCTGATGAATGTTTCTGTTTCCTCTATTTCCATGATCACTTGATCAGAACATTGTTTTTTCATATGCGTCCTTCCAAGTCAGAATTGCCTCAACAAAAATGGATGGAATCGAATCTGGAAGTAATCTTAACTTCACTTTTCGCCGGAGATTTCATGATGGTAGTTTTTGGAAACTTCAATTGATTAATGAGGTCAAGTCACTCTATAATTTGAGTGGCGTGTGGAGGGAGCGGGGCGTCTTACCCGCTGAAATCCATGCCATGGTGTCATGTATACACGAAGGTTATTCTTCATTTCATCCCAAATTGGTATGCAAAGCCTATAAATATGGTGGGGAAGGTATGACTATGCAGGAACATTTCACTCTTGAAAGGCAAGATGAGCTAGGGTAATGTTGTGCCGGGCGCCCACTCAGTGAAAGCTACAATATCTGGATCTTAAAAAAACATATGAAGTCCGCGTTCTCTCACAATCCAGCCTTCCTCCCACGGACGTCGTCCATGCCTTGTTGGACCTCCGCCGATCCAACTATACTCCTCTGGATCCAGTCGTCACTCAGGTGCCCTTCAGATGTCGACAAGGCCTTGGCGGACATCCACCGGTCCACCCAACCACCACCCCACTTAGGCATATGCCCCACCATACTCCTCCGGATCGAGTCGTCACCCAGGTACCCTTCGGATACCGGCCAAGCCTTGTTTGGACAACTCCAACGCACGACCCCGAATGGACGTCCGTTTCGTCCGTTTAGGGGTGGCAATGGGACCGTGTCCTGCTGGATTTGTGGATGCGCCGGTCGTGCGCCAACGCACGGCCGCATCTCGGCCGCATTTAGACCTCTGCTGATTCACCCAATTGCCTCTCCGCTTAGGCCACACCATGCTCATGTGGATTCAGTCGACACTTAGGTACCCTCCACCCCTGCTAAGGTCGTCCATAGCAGACACCGTGCCTAATACGTGTGCGGTCAAATGCCATATTGCAATTTTTATACTTGCTCATTATCTGTTTTAAGGCAATTATGATTGATTCGGACGAGAAGTACTTCTACGCCTTCAT
This sequence comes from Triticum urartu, assembly GCF_003073215.2. Taxonomy (NCBI): domain Eukaryota; kingdom Viridiplantae; phylum Streptophyta; class Magnoliopsida; order Poales; family Poaceae; genus Triticum; species Triticum urartu. The sequence continues at coordinate 568,853,916 of NC_053022.1, read as the reverse complement.
GGGTTCGTCTTCGTCGGATGCATGGTACCGTTGCATGGTGTCCGCTCTGTTTTGGGACTTTAGAAAAAAAACAAAGAGGTCTTGTTGAGAGATGGCGTAGGATACGTTCGCCTGGCCGGATGTCCACATACACGTTTGAACTGTTTGTGGACATTTTGAGGCACCGGTTTGATAAATGCCGTTGGAGATGCCCTAATGTAGTGGAGGTAACCTGTCCTAGCATGAACAATGATGCCAACTGCCGAGTGGAGCTCTATGTGTCCCAGAAGCTCAATGACAACAGACGTCTGGCCAAGCACTCATTGTGCAGAGAGGGACAATACCGTAATCCATTGATCGGAGAAGATCATTTTGTTTTTTGTCAAGAAAAAGGTAGTATATCCACTGGGTCCAGCTAAAACACTAGATCTCCTAAAACAGTAAGGAAATGTTGCTTGATTGATTAATGAATGAACTATTAGGTCGGACGCTTTTTTTTTGAGGGTCAGGTCGGATGCTTTCACACAGCGTGCATGCATGCATGCATGTGGCACGTTTCGTGTGGTGCAAACGTACCTGAAAGGCAAAAAAGGAGAGCAGCCACTGGACTGGAGGTAGGTGCATGGTAGGCATGGACGCACGGAGGCAGGGAAATGCAAATGCAACAGAAATGGCGGCCTTCAGGTGCGTGCGTGAGAGAATTAATTAGCACGCGCTCATTACCTGAGGGGCTGAGACTCTGCCTGTCAGCAGACTGTTTAACAAGCAATGTCAATGGAAGTGGCGGCCTTCAGGGTGAGTGCGCGATACTACATATAGTAAGTCTGACTGTGTGAGATTAACAGGTCGGCCGGGCGTACATCCAAAGCTGAAACTGTATGGAGTTGTTTGGTTCTATGACTAGCATTATCATACTTTGTCACAAATTTTTGCCAAACTTACCTAAGGTTAGTTTATCAAAATGAGAGTCACAAGTCGGGAAGCCTAAGGGAATCTTGCCATATTTTATGTGTGTATGTCATGTGAGGCCCAAGTGTGGCTTGAACCAAACACTCACCTAAGTTGGTCAAACTTGCCTAACCTTAAATGTGGCAATCTTTGGCAAAGTTAGTCATAAACCAAACAGCCCCTGTATATGGTGAGAAGCTACATAACTGAAACTGTTTATTTACACACTCTGGACTGTACCTGAAAGGTCAGATCGAATGAACGAGGCGACCGGCCGCTGCTGGAATGGCGATGCGGTGTGTCGTCGTCGACGTAGCTAGCTAGCTAGGTTGGGCAAGCATGGGAGGGGAGGGGACACGATGGAACCAAGCATTGCTAGCGTACGTAGCCATTGCTTCGCGCCTTCGCTACAGCTTCTTTCAGGTACAGTACTGAGTGCTTTTCATTTTTCTGGGGTTCGCTGTGTGCTTCACCTAGCCAGCCAGCTAGTAGGCTTCTTCTTCCAGTCCCACTTACAGACAGACCTGCTGTTGCTGTTGTATTTTCTCTTTGTTTTCCTTGTTTTCCTAGGTTGTGCTTTTTTCTGTATAGCTCCTTTTCTCTTGCAAAGACCTTTTGTATCATTTATTTGAAAATCAATAAAAATACGCAGCAAAGTCCTGCTGTTTCCCTCCAAAAAAAAAAAACTTACAGACAGACCGTGCTGCTGAGCCGAGTCAAAACCGCCATGCATCGTCTTCTTTTCATCAGCTTTCTGAATTTCAGGTGCAGCGCCCGAGGTAACCAATTCAATCCGGCCGGTTCTCTTTATCGGGTACACAGATTGATGTTTGATTAAGCTGTTACTACCTGCTGACTGCCGGTGACATGGTCATGGTGGACACATCGGCGTCTGCAGCACGCGTGTAGCGGACTAGCAGCGGCCTGTTTCTTCTGTCTCGTACCTGAAGTTTCAGAGACACGATCAGATCAATTTCATAGGAAGGTTACTTTCCACCAGCTTTTGAATTTCAGGTGCACCTTCTCCGAGCCGGTTCTCTTTCTCGGGCAGATCGATTGATGATTGATTGATTAAGCCCTCCTCTTTGGAAGAACTGCTATCAGAGGGAGGAGGACATTGTAAAACTCTAACTCCGTTCTGATTTAATGGTCCTTTTTGTATTTTGTGTAAAAAATTAGTCATAGATTCAACTGACAGAATTGTTAAAGCTCTTCATAAAAAATTGTATCGTTGGATTTGTATTTGAACATAGTTTTCAATGATACTATTTTTTATGACCTGTATTAATATTTCGTTAATTAAATTTATGGTTAAAATTTGACAAAAAATACTAAAAGCAATAATAAACTGTAGGGGTAGTAATACACCTGTTTTTTTAGACACACGATCAATTCAATTCGACAGTACTATTTTTGTTACAGTAGGTGCCGTCCCTGGCGTGGTCGGTGGGACGGCTGGGTACATTGCCGTTGCAGAACGTATACGGTAGGGAGCAGCAACAAACACATTAGTAGGAACTCTCGCCCTGTCGTGTACGAGTCGTGCCCAAGTGCGGCTAAATTTCGTGTTTTGACCCTTTTTGCATAGAAATTCAGGATCTAATCCCTGTTGGAAAGAATTTCGGGATCTAACTTGTTCGCTATCGTCAGGGGTTCTAGTGGTAGGGTTAGACATCCTACCGTCAGGGCACCTGGCGGCAGGGTGCGACGGAGGGGAACGGCAACCGTTTACCCGACCTGACGTGGATAAGTACCCTACCGCTAGGGGCCCTGGCGGTAGCCTGTCTAACCCTACCGCCAGAACCCCTGGCGGTAGGTGGTTGCTGGGTTTTTGTCTCGGAAAGTTTCTGTAACGAAATATCGAAGTGCCCTGGCGGTAGGTTGTGTGACCTTACCGTCAGGGTCCGTGGCGGGAGGGTCATGTGTTTTATGAGTTTCAAGTTTAATTGATTGCTTCTTTTTAAAATCAATATCTTGTACCATGAAAGTATATACTCATTTCTTTTACCATGGAAGTATACTCATATTGACAAGAACAAATGGCATGAAGTTAACTTAATGTTCAAACTGAATAGATAATGAAGAAATGGCATTACAAGAGGCACATAGTTTCATTATTCATCGAGAACATAATTGAAAGACACAAGACAAACTAATAGGACGATTTGCTGATAAGTTCGAAGAGCGGGCAGACATCATCATCTTCAGGGCTCCTCTTATGTTAGCCTGGGCCGTGGAGACAGAAACGGCAGCGGATCTACCGGTTCAGGCGGAGGCGGAACGCTGGTCGGCGTCCGACCGTTCAAGCACTCCCACCTTGCCCTGCCCGCTGGAGTTTTCACCTCCGCCCTTGCCCAGTCGATGATATCGAACGCAGATGCACTTGTGGGAGGCATCCTGGCTCTTTCCTCCGCATTGCTCTCGAAGTAGATTCTCCGGCCCAAATTGCTCAGGAGATAGTTGGCGTAATTCTGCGCAACTTCAATGCACGCTTCCCGACGGACACGGTAGATACTTGGATTTGCCTTCATCTTTGCCTTCACTTCCTTTCACTCCTTCATGCTCTGCGACCAAGCCATGACATCGTCAAGGATCTGCTCTGCCCCTCTCGTGCCACCGCTTTGCCCTCGTGGCCTCTAGGACCTCGTCTGAGACAGATCCCACCGGTTGTAGCAGTTCGGGGAAGGTCTCGTACATGTACGTGAGCGGCATCTCTGACGGAATGTGCTGGAGAGGAGTGGGAGGAGCAGGCGGTGATGGAGTCGGCGGTGCTTGCTCCAAGCTTTCGTACCTAAACATATAGATTCATCACACAGAGGTTAATCACCTTGAAAAAAAAAATCTAAACCTAGGGTTCATCATGTGGTCAAATGCATCATACCATATCATATTTCTCCAACCACATCCAACATGCATCATATCTCCAATATTCATCATATCATAAATTTATTTAACACAAAAAATTATGAACTAGGTTCATCTTGAGGGTTCAACATTTGTTCTCCAACTATATCCACTATTTGCATCATAGCATATCAACATGCATCATCATATCACAATAAATTCCTCCAACATGCATCATACCAAAAAAATCCTCCAAAAATAATATGAACTAGGGTTCATCTTCACATAAACATACCAACTAGTGACTAGAGTTCATATCTAACACAATATAACATCTAGAATCAACCTAAATCGATCCTAGGGTTCAAAATAATTAAATCTAGTGCAAAAAGGGGAGTGATTTGAATCAAATAATGCGACGAATCGGAAGCTATTTGACTAAAACTAATTGAAGGGGTCGAAGGAGCTTACTTTGCTTTCTTCGGGGCCATTTCGATCCGCAAAAACGGTGAACAAACGACGAAGATCAGAGAAGGGAGTGGAGGAGATGAGAGAGGGGGCGAGAGGAAGAACTCCTCTGTTCTTGGGGCAGCTGGTTGGGGGGAGAGGGGGAGGGGTGGGGCGGCCCACGGCTTATAACTGCCCTAAACCCTACCGCCAGGCGGTAGGGTCGGACAGCCTACCGCCAGGACCAGCGGCGGTAGGGTGGGACGGAGACCGTTAACGCTGCTGACGTGGATAAGTATCCTACCGCCGCAGGTTCCGGCAGTAGGCTGTCTAACCCTACCGCCAGAACCCCTGGCGATAGAAAAATAGGTCAGATCCCGAAATTCTATTCAACAGGGATCAAATCCCGAATTTCTATGGGAAAAGAGTCAAAACGCGAAATTTGGTCCCCAAGTGCACGACCGAGCAGGCAGGTACCACGGACCAGCGTCTGACGGATCACTTCGGACACTGTTTGGATCAGACAGGATAGGCACATTAGCAGTGAATATTCAGTGACAAGATGACAGTACTGGCACTTTTGGACTGCTGCTGGCCGTGCCGTCCCTGTCGCCGTCGGCACGAGCGACATTTGGCCGATGACACTAGTGCCTACCTCCCACACTGTAGCGTACGAGCCATGACCAAATGCACGACCAATGGGTACGCACATACCACAGGTGAAATGTCTGATGGATCATCTCACACAAAAGCTAGCGGCGAACAGTGGACTCCAGGGCGCACGCCGTGCTTGGTCATGGCACGCAGCGAAATTTCCATATGTTCGGTTTGGACGTTTAAGGCCTTCAACAAGGACGTCTATTTTAGGTCGGGTTAGAGCAACTTCAACGGGTCGACCTAAATTGATAGCGATTTCGTTCGCTTTTTGTTCATTTGGATCGGCCGCACGCCCGGCGTCCGCCCTGTTTTTCATATGAGTCGGCAGCGCGCCCAACGCGCCGACCCATATGTGCAGGCGTGGCCGGCTGGCCGTCCAATTTTGCATTGCATTCTCACGTATGATGAAATGAAAATTTAACAAACAAAATAGTCTGCCCAAATAAATAGTATAGTTTACAAGCCAAATAAAAATAAAAATGTTTCACATAGTTTTGCAAAACGAATAAAAAAGATACATCTATTGATTGCCAACATGAGTCCACGTATACTCAACCAAATCATTTTGCAGTTGCACGTGAGTTTTCCAATCACGCATGTCTTCATGAAACTGAGTGAACTGCTCAAATGTTGCCGCTACTCCATGCTCAGGCACAACATTCTCACCCTGAAACTGAAAGTCTTGATCATACAGACGTTCCGGACGCTCGTCTTCTACGATCATGTTGTGCATGATCACACAAGCAGTCATCACCTTCCATAGTTTTCTGCGTGCTCCAAGTATTAGCAGGATACCGAACGATGCCCCATCGAGATTGCAAAACACCAAAGGCACGCTCGACATCCTTCCTAGCACTCTCTTGCTCTTGGGCAAATCTTTTCCTTTTCTCTCCGACAGGGTTGGGTATTGTCTTGACAATAGTGGTCCACTGAGGATAGATACCGTCACCCAGATAATACCCTTTGTCGTAGGTGTGGCCGTTGACAGTAAAGTTCACCGGTGGGCTGTTGCCTTCGGCAAGACTAGCAAACACTGGCGAGCGTTGAAGCACGTTGATATCATTGTGTGATCCAGCCATGCCAAAAAAAGAGTGCCAGATCCAGAGATCTTGAGACGCCACGGCCTCTAGTATGACAGTGCAAGCCCTGACATGTCCCTTATACTGCCCTTGCCAAGCAGAAGGGCAGTTCTTCCACTCCCAGTGCATGCAGTCTATACTGCCAAGCATCCCCGGGAAGCCCCTGCTAGCATTCATCGCCAACAAACGGGCTGTATCTTCAGCTGCCGGCTCTCTCAAGTACTCAGGGCCAAACACAGCAATCACAGCCTTGCAAAACTTATACAGGGACTCTAGGCATGTAGACTCGATCATACGGACGTACTCGTCAATGAGATCACCGGGCACTCCGTATGCAAGCATTCGGATGGCGGCAGTGCATTTCTGATAAGAGGAGAAACCAATCTTGCCGACGACATCCTCTTTGCACTCGAAGTAGTCATCATAGCCGACCACTCCCTCTCTAATACGGTTGAAAACATGTCTACTCATACGGAACCGGCGGCGGAATTTGTGATGTTTGAACAACGGGTTTGTTGTATCAAAGTAGTCCTTCCAGAGAAGGAAATGCCCGCTCTCCCGGTTACGATTCAACGCCGGAAGGTGGCCCGGAATGGAGCCACGGAATAACCGGCCGCTGGTTGTTGAGGTGGTGATGGACCAACACAGCAGCCAATATCTCCTCCTCGTCGTCGGACGAATCGTCGGAGTCGCAAAGGAAATTGTGGAAAAAGAACTCGTCGGCGGAGTCCATTTTCGTACCTTGGCAAACTGTCGAACAGTTTGCGGGCGTCGAAGAAGGAGACGGCCGGCGAGGGGAGACGCGGCGCCCATAGACCAGCTAGCTGCCCGGCCGGCGTCCGACGAGGGTAACGGTGTCCGACGAGCGTGTCGGTCGTCTGTGGCTGGGGCGGCGAGACGGCTGGGCGTGGGGGAAATAGCGGCGGGGAACCAGCTTGCTCCCCGGCGTCCAAACGGCGGCGGCGGGCGACTGGGGGCAGGGGCGGCGTTGCTGGGCGGATGTGGAGGCGGCGGCAGCTGGAAGAGTCGCCGGCAAAATGGGCGGCGGCATCGGTGACGGAGGAGCCGGAGGCGAGGGTTGCTTGTTGCCTGGGGGGAGGGAAGGCCAATGTGCGAGCGGGCCCGGGGACAGAAGTAGGCGAGCAAACGCGTGTCCGTTGCGTGTCCACGCCGACGCAAATCAGAATAGAAAATGGGCCGGGAATGGGTCGCCCGTGGACGAAAAACGGACGTGCGTCCGTTTGGGTCGGCGCGTTGGGCCGTCACTTTTGTCCGCGCCGACCCAAACGGATGCGGGCGAACGAAATGGGTCACCTCATTGGAGTTGCTCTTAGTCTGGACGGCTGAAATTCTCTCCCCCAGTGCTAGATTAGGGGAGCTCCGAGGGAGTTTAGACGTCCGCCACGTGGGACTCCGGCACCTCTGGCCTACCAAAAACCCTATCCCGAGTCTATGTTTTTCACAATTCAGCCCTGCTCCTCTACTCTATATCTACACTCCCAGAGACTAGCACCATCGTCATACCCTTCTGAAGCCGGCTAGGCATTGCTGGAGGTCAGCCGATCAACATAGCCGCCTCCCGACTTAGACATACGCCGTCATACTCCTACGGATTCAGTCGCCGTTCAGGTTCCCTCCATCCCTGCTGACGCCGTCCATGGCGGACACCGTACCCGACAAGTTGCCGGCCAAATGCCATAGTGTAATTTTTAGATGTTCTTGTTATTTACTTTGAAGCAAATACGATGAATTCGGGCAAGAAGTACTTCTACGCCTTGACGGATTCATCTTTGTTGGATGGTGCCCGCCATGTCTTGTGACTATTGACAGAAATGAAAGAGCGTTGGATGGCGTTCGAACAGCCGGATGTCCACGTGCACGTTTGAATGTGTCCGCAGACATTTGGAGGCGTCTGCTTGTTAAATTTTTTTTTAGAAAAAAAGAATGACCCCCGGCCTCTATATCTGGGCGATGCATACGGCCACTTTATTAATTATTATCACAAAACTTTACAAAGCCATACAACAGCAAAACTAAAGCCACCGTCTAAGCAACAACTGTCGCTACACCTATCCAATTGATGAATGGGCGCAGATAGTCTGGGCCTAATACCAAACAGACATCGCAGCCAAACCTAAACATCTAAAACCTGAGGTCCCAACCAGGACGCCTGCCGGGTATGGGGCACCTACCAGTCCGACGCACTCCTCAACCAGGACGCCTGCTGGGTATAAGGCCGCCGCAGCCACCTGCCACAAATCCATCTTCAGAGCTGTACTGTTGCATGCACCGTGCCAGGTCTCTCTGCCATCGACGCCACCACGACGCCCGGCAGCGCCGTCCTCCTGCGCGAGTCCATCCTCCCACAGCGAACTCCGAATCTGCACCGCGCCACGCCGGCAAGATCCGTCGCCATCAGTGTGTAGGATGAAGCACCGCTCCACCAAAGAATCCGCCCTCTGGTCCCTCGATCACGTGTGTACCTCCAAAAATGACGCCCCCAAGGGAGAAACGACACCAGAGCGCCGCCGTCATCCGATCATCCAATCTAGGGTTTCCCCCGGAGGTAGCAGAGAGTGGCCTTGAACTTCTCCATGACGATGCCTTCAAGAAGGGAACGACGCAGATAGCGCCGCCACCGCCGGCCTTAGCAGAAGCCGAAGGAAAGTTTTCACCCAGATCAGTTCGAAGGAATCCAACTCTTGTGCACGGGCCGCCGTCACCACCAGCACCACCAGGCAGACCCTGGAGTACCGGCAGATCAGCGAGCCACTGGCACCACCGCATCCAGATCGCCGGCCACGCCGGGCCGCCGCCATCCCCCGCGCCGTCCGGGTCAGAGACGAAGCTGCCGACCGCGCACAGGGACCGCCGCCGCCTGCACACGCCGGAGCGCCGTCGAGATCCCAACGCCCGCCACCGCTTGTCGACGCCAACCGCCGCCCGAGCACTGGCGCCACCGTGGAGCCATCAGATAGGGGAGGGAGACGCCGTGCGCCGACCACCCTCGCGGACCCTGCCGCACGCCCGAGCGTCGGCGCCACCGCGGCGCCATCAGATCGGGAGGAGGAGGAGCCCGCGCCTCGCCGCCCCACGTAGACCACGCAGCCGCCATCACCGTAACGCCACCAAAGGGGAACCCCACAGATCCGCCGGCGACCCGACCTGCCGCCGAGCCGAGCGCCGCCGCGAGGGCCAGCCGTCCCGCGCCTCCCAGGAGCCTCGCGAGGAGGGAGGGAGCCCCGCCGCCGCCGACGCACGCGCGGGCTTTGCCCGGCGGCGAGGGAGAAGGAAGGCGAAGGAAGGGAGCGGCGGCGGCGATCGATGCATACGGCCATTTTACTATGAGTACCAAGATAAACATGGTCCTCAGAATTTTTTAAATGAGTATCAAGATATTTTTTGGTGAGTGGTTTCACCACAGACCAAACTTGATCCTCAATAAATGGGAGAAAACCCCTGTGCATCATCTGTCAATTTTAGAAATTGAACTCGGGTCGTTAGTCTGCACAACCGCATGCCAAACCACTGAATCAAGGCTCTCTTTGCAGATGTCCGCTTGTTAGATGCAGATGTAGTGGATGTGACCTAGCACGAACAATGATATGCCAACTGCCAGTGCAGTTCCATGTGTCCCTTGAATCTCAGTGAGGGTCGAGTTGGGATATAAAATGGCAACAGACGTCTGGCCGAGCACTCATTATATATAGAGAAGGACAATATCTTAAAGCCATTGATCGGAGAAGATCACTTTGTTTTTTGTCAAGAAAAAGGTAGTATATCCACTGGGTCCAGCTGAAACAGTAGATCTCCTAAAACAGTGAGGATAGGTCGGACGCTTTCACGCCGCGTGCATGCATGCATGCATGTGGCACGTTTCTTGTGGTGACCTGAAAGGCAAAAAAGGAGAGCAGCCACTGGACTGGAGGTAGGTGCATGGTAGGCATGGACGCACGGAGGAAATACAATGACAATGGAAATGGCGGCCTTTAGGGTACCTTCGGTGAGAGAATTAATTAGCAGGTCGACCAGAAGTACGTCTAGAGCGCACTCATTACGTGAGACTCTGGCTGACGGCCGACGGTTTTAGCTAGCTATAATCTATAGTCGATCGTCTCAGGCCACCAGTTGAGAGGAAGAAATGGGTACGCTGTCCAGTCTCATATTCAGCAGCTGTACATTCTGAGCTGTATGGCGAGTAACATAACTGAAACTGTTTATTTACACACTCAAGTCAGGACTGTACCTGAAAGGCCAGATCGATCGAGGCGACTGGCCGCTGCTCGAATGGTGATGTGGTGTGTCGTCGTCGACGTAGCAAGCTAGCTAGGTTGGGCAAGCAAGCATGGGAGGGGACACGATGGAACCAAGCATTCCTAGCGTACGTAGCCATTGCTTGCCGCCTTCGCTAGGGGCTTCTTTCAGGTACAGTCCTGAGTGTTTTTGATTTTTTTTTCCTGGGGGAAGTTCGTTGTGCGCTTCAGCTAGCCTTCTTCTTCCAGGTCCAAGTTACAAACAGTGCTGCTGAGCCGAGCTAAAACCGCAACAATCTTCTTTTCATCAGCTTTTGAATTTCAGGTGCAGTTTCCGAGATAACCAATTCAATCCGGCCGGTTCTCTTTATCGGGTAGATAGAATGAATCCCCGCAAAGAACCAAAAAAGATAGATTGATGATTGATTAGGAGCAACTCTAATCGATATTCTAAAATGCTATTGAGTAAAATTTCGATTTTACTTCTTTAACCAGCACGTAACCGATCTCCCAAACCGATCCGGTTGAGAGAGTAAAAAATGTACTCTTGCACCTATCTGAGGAGTAAATATACTCGATCTCTAGGCGACCGAGTAAAATCTGGTAGCTCTCCTCACTCCCCTCCGACCCCAAATCCTCCCGGCCGCCGACGCGCCCCCATGTCTCGGTCGCAGTGCACCATGACTTCCTCGTGCTCATGCTCCACAACGAGCTGGCCGTGCCACCCGTACCGTGCTACAGTCGCCACCTACGGAGTTGGAAGGAAGTAGTGGCGCAGGCAGCACGAGGCAGCGTTCGGTGCAACTTGCGCTCAGCTCGCTGGTTCCTGCTGCTTGGCTGTGCTCGCTACTGCCTGCTGCTCTGTGCTGCTTGCTGCTTGCTGAGTCCGGCCGCCGCTAGCTACTGCTCTGTCCGCCACTGCTTGTTGCTGCTTTGTCTCGTTCAGAGAAAAATGGAGAGATTGATTTAAATTCAGGTTGCACTTCGAAACAGGAGATTGATTCAAATTCAGTTTGTACTCCACAATAGAATAGTCTAATAGAATTGGGACAACTTCAGAGAGGGTCAAGAGAAGAGAAAGGAAGAATATATTTAGTTTTAGTTGAAATATATTATGTAAAAACTAAAATTGGAACACTTTGCCAAAAATAAAATTTTACTTCGCTAAATTTAGGTGATCGGCTAGAACCGACCAAAACTTAGTTGAGTAAATATACTCTAGCAAAGTTTACTCGGCCATTTACTCCTGTATTTTTTAGGAGATCGGCTAGAGTTGCTCTAATAAGCTGTTGTTATCTGCTGGTGATATGGTGGACACATCGGCTTGTGCAACATGCGTGTAGCGGCGAGGAAGAATTGTTACCAGAGGCATGAAGACAATTTGTTAATTTGCAAAACAAATAGTACACCTGTTTCTTCGATCTCGTATCATCGTAAGTACGTGAAGGTACAGAGACACGATCAGGTCAATTTGACATGGCATCGTTTTTTAATTAAATAGTTTGGATCGCTTATCACATATGTCCTTTTATATAGTACTCATAAAATACGTGCTGGTTTCATGCCGTCCCTGTCGTGATCACCGGTCACTAGTAGCTCTCACTCCGCCGCGCACGAGCCATGACCAAATGCACTAGCCAGAAACACACGTACCACGTACCATGTCTGCATGCCTGATGGATAACTTATCACTTGCCATGAATATGAGGTGAAAATAACATACTCCCTCCATTCCACAATGTAGTGCTTCCTCTATCTACGTGCTTCAACTTTGACCGTAAATTCAACTACCAATACCGATTGCGGCGGAAGCAAAAATTATATCAGTGAATTCGTATTCGAAAGAAGTTTTCAATTATATATTTTTTTCTCCGTCACAGTTGGTCTCGTTGGTTAAATTTATAGTCAAAGTTGGACCTCGAGAAGCGCGGGCGCACTATATTTTGGAATGGAGGGAGTACATCCTAAAAAAAACATACATATCATTTCATTTATGTTCGTAGCTTACCAAGCAGACCATTTGGTTGCGAACCAACATGTGGTTGGATGGTTAGAGGGACAGTAGTATCCCCAGTCCATCAGGGTTTATGTCCTAGTGCTCGCATTATTTCTGGATTTATTTCGGGATTTCCGGTGATGCGCTTTAAGTGGGAGGAGATGTTCCCGTCGATGACAAGGCGCCTACGGTGATTTCGTAAATCTTAAGATGATATGCCGGTTCAGTCTCTTGAAGATGCCCATAAAGGTAGAGTGTATATGCGTTCATAGGGATGAGTGTATGCGCGTATGTATGGGCAAAACAGACCACTTGGTTATTATTTAGTTTATGTGTATTATTAAAATATGGGTATGTGGTAAAAGAAGAAAAATATTGGCTACCCAAAATCGACTTTTTCTTTGAGGAACTCATAATGAATTTTGGTAGTCAAAATATAAGTAAGTGATAAGTATATTTTTCGTTTTTGAACTCTGATGATAGTATAGAAATCGTCCCTTAACTCCAAAACCAGTAAAAGTTAGTTCCTCAACTATTTGAACCGGATACTTTTCGTCCCTTTCAACTATTTAAACCAAATACTTTTCGTCCCTCGCAACACTTAAAATGGTTTAGGTATGACGCTGACCCGATTTTGACTAAAACCGTCCATGTGGCCTACTTTTGACCATCATGTCACTTAAGTGACCCCGTCTCTCTCTCTCTCTCGCTCTCTATCCCCTTCTCTCACCCACGAACCCTAAACCTAGAGGAGGAGGCGGCGGCGACTCGCTCATGGGCTGCGACGGAGTAGGAGGCAGCGGCCAGTGGTGAGGTGGCACTTCGGCGGCGTGGCCTGTGAGGCGTGGTGGTTGCTGGCTGGTTGGGCATGGGAGCGGTGGCAACGGCAATTTAGGCGGCGGCGGCGATTCAGGCGAGGGTCGCCCGTTGAATCCCTCGGCTGGGCAAGCAGATGGCATCCTCGCTCAGTTCAAGCCACCTGGGTCTTGTTCTTCACCATTGATTCCTCTCAGTCGCTCCTCCCCCATTCCATACCATGAGGGGCCATTGGATTATCAATCGGCGATTGAGTGCGACTGTGGCAACAAGGCAACAGACATTTATGTAAGCCCATTGTATAAACTGAATGGGATTCATAGCAGATTGTTCACATGATTTTAGACCATTGTGTAAACTGAATGCATGGCAGATTGTTCACTTGTTCATAGATGATTGGACAGAGTACTGAGTACTGGACTGAACAGATTGCATGACAAACAGTCTGACATAACCACAAACATAGTACTCATTAGTCTTACAAGCAAACCACAAGGGAATTCTCAAAGTCTGACAAAGCAAATGAGAAATAGTACTGATTAGTCTTACAAGCAACCACAAACATGAATTCTGAAATAACCACAAGGGATAACTACAAACATAAGTGCATAGGTTCATCCCTAGGGTCCTTCAACTGGTTGCAGGCAATGTGCATAGGTTCTCTTGTGCAAAATTCACCGTTGCCGCCGCTCCCATGCCCAGCCAGCCAGCAGCCACCGTGCCTCACAGGCCCCGCCGCCAAAATGCCACCTCACCGTCGGCTGAGGCCGCCACAACCCATGAGCGAGTCGTCGCCTCCTCCTCCAGGTTTAGGGTTCCTGGGTGAGAGAGGGGGTCGAGAGAATTCATGGAGGAGAGAGAGACGGGGGTCACTTAAGTGACATGGCGGTCAAAACCAGGCCATGTGGACTGTCTTAGTCAAAACCGGGTCTACGTCATACCAAAACCACCTCAAGTGTCGCGAGGGACAAAAAGTATCGGGTTTAAATAGTTGGAAGGACTGAGTCTTACTGGTTTCAGAGTTGAGGGGCGATTTCTATACTATCGCCCGAGTTTGAGGACGAAAAATACACTTATCCCTATAAGTAATGCCACTAGATGCTCTTAGCAATCGTTGGTAGAGAAAGGGAGCAGGGCCAAAGCTCTACGTAGCTAGCTAGCGAAACGGAATGTTCATCACCAGACGCAGCAAAAACGCATAGGAAGGAAAGGTTGTAGAAACTGTGTCCGACAATCGATGTGTCCAAGTCCATTTTTCATGGTTTTCACAGCATTACTTGGTGCTCCCTAAGCTCTGGGTTTCCTCTTCCTCTCTTCTTCTGTTTCCTTGTGCTTCCGGGTAGCAATCATTTGTTTGCATTTTTGGTTGGTAGCTCGGGGTAGGCATCAATCATTTGGGCTGGGCAATTAAGAGAAGTCAGTCACTCATATTGTTGACGTATAAATATATTGTCTAATCTTTTCTTTCAAATTAGTTTTTTGGTTGCATTGTTTTGAGTATGCACGATACAGCTTCCGAATCCCCTTCTCTTTATCGAATAATGAATTACTCATAGTAAGTTGTTGTTGGTGCACAATTTGCCTCATGAAAGTTGTCTGAGACAGGATAGATACACGACGGTGTATGCATGCATGTAAAAAAGAATCGGCATGTTTGGTTCCAGAGTACATAGTGCACCTGTTTCTTCCATCGGCAAACTAATGTCTGTGGATCATAATGACAACAGACGTCTGGCCCAGCACTCATATAGACGGAGAGAGAGACAAGATGGTAGTAAGCCATTGGTCGGACAAGATCACTTTGCTATATTCGTGAAGAGAAGAATATATCCAATGGGCCCATCTAAAACAATACTGATCTTGACGAACTCTTGAGACAGACAGCACCTGTGTCATTTGCGGCAACGCGGAGGAAGATGAGTTCCATGTTGTGGTATCGTGCACGAAAAGTAAAGCCCTGAGACAAGCAATGAGAAATCACTGGATGCTACCGAAAGAGAGTGCGTTCTGGCACACAGGTGAGGACTGGCTCCAAACCCTCCTGAACTCATGTGATGAGGATACACGAAACAAAATCCTTCTATTGCTATGGCGGGCATGGTTTTTGAGAGATAATATAATCCACGGTGATGGAAAAGAGACCATCTCAAGGTCAGTAGGATTCTTGCTTAAGTATGAGGAAGAAGTCAGGATGGCACAGGGAAATCAGAGGTTGAGAGGGGCATTTTTTGCATGAATCTGTTTGAGCAGTCCCCAGATCACTCCAGGACTGTCGGAAAGCAATGGTGCCCCCCTGCCGCCGGCGTGGCCAAATTAAATATGGACGCGTCCTTTGTTGCCGCAATGGCCGAGAGAGCGCCGGTGGTGCAGTCGCTAGAAACAGTCAGGGGGTCCCGTTCTTCTCAACGGGTGTAGACTGGGACAATGTGTGTCTGTCGAAGAAGCAGAGAGCCTCGCATTGCTGCATGGACTGAACACTTTGGCAAATTATCATACTGGGCCAATTCATGTGGAGCTTGACTGCATGACCCTGGTGAAGGCGATCAGTCCAGATGCAGCAAATCAGTTGCGTCTATTCCCGATCATAGCTGACATCAAGCTAGTATTGACCTCTTTTCAATCATATCTGATCGAGTGGGTGCAGAGGGACAGGAACAAATTTGCACATGGCCTAGCAGCCCTGGCATCTAGGATGGCGATCTGTTCAAAGTGGTCGGCGTGCCAGATGAGATGAGCGAGGTTTTGATTAAAGACTGTAATCAGACTGTTTGATCAGTTTGTGTGATTCTCAAAAAAACAATATTGATCTTCTAAACCAGTGAGAAAATGTGGTTTAATTTTAGTTAATCAACGAACTATTAGTTCGGCCGCTTTCACACCGCGTGCATGCATGCATGTGGGAGCTTGTGGTGCAAACGTACCCCAAAGGTTGAATCTTTTTTCCCTAGCCTAGCAAAAGCGCACCGGAAATAAGAGAGACGAGTCACTTGGGGCGTGTTTGGTTGCCTGCATACGCCTCGACCAGGCCTGCGTGGTAAGTGATCAGCCTGTTTGGTAGCCCGCATACACTATTGGGCCTGCATTGCACGCTTCTTAAAGCACCTCTGGGCCTGGCTCACTCGAAACGCATGAATCGGCAGTTTCTCCAGGGCCAGGCCCAAGCGGTGCACGTGGGCGGCGGCGGTTGCACGCGCGGGGCCACGCTCGAGAAGCCGCGTTGCTTCCCAAAGCGCCGGCAGTTATTAGCCTCACCGCCCCTTACCGCTCCCTCTCCCCACTCTTACCCACTCTCCCAACTCTCACCGGCGGCGGCGGATCGGAGCAGAGGAAGAAGACCACCGGACTACATCACCGGCGGCGGCGGATCGGAGCAGAGGAAGAAGACCACCGGACTCCATCAATGGCGGTAAGCACTTCTCTCTCTTCGACATGCACGCTAGATTCGATCCACGACGATAGATCCGATCCACGGCGGAGGGGAATGGGGAATAGATGTAGATAAGCATAGGGGTAGTTCATACTAGTTCATAGCAGTTCATACAAGTTCATACATGCAAGATCGGAATGCAGAAGGGGGATTGGGGGATAGGGGGATAGGGGGTACACAGCGGAAACCGGCTGGCCGCGGCGGCCGTCACCGGCGTGCGGAGCGGCTGGTCGAGCCGCTGGCCTTCATCTTCTTCTTCATCGCCGTGCGGGCTGGCGGGTCGTCATCGTCGTCCTCGCGGAGTCGAGGTCGATCTGCCAGGTAGGACGACCTGGCTCCGGCGCCCTCGCTGGCATATGCACCGCTTCTTCTTCCTCCTCCTTAGGCTCCTGATACGTCCATTTTGCATCATGCTTTTATATCACATTATGGGCTGTTATTACACATTATGTCACAATACTTATGCCTTTTCTCTCTTATTTTACAAGGTTTACATGAAGAGGGGGAATGCCGGCAGCTGGAATTCTGGGCTGGAAAAGGAGCAAATATTAGAGACCTATTCTACACATCTCCAAAGTCCTGAAACTCCACGGGAATTATTTTCAGAATATATAAAAAAATATTGGGCAAAAGAAGTACCAGAGGGGGGCCACCCACCGTCCACGAGGGTGGGGGGCGCGCCCTACCCCCTGGCTGCGCCCCCTGCCTCGTGGGCCCCCTGGTGGCCCTCTGATGCCCATCTTTGGCTATATGGAGTCTTTCGTCGAGGAAAAAAATCATAAGCAAGCTCACGGGACGAAACTCCGCTGCCACGAGGCGGAACCTTGGCGGAACCAATCTAGGGCTCCGGCGGACCTGTTCTGCCGGGGAAACTTCCCTTCGGGAGGGGGAAATCATCATCACCAACGATCCTCTCATCGGGAGGGGGTCAATATCCATCAACATCTTCACCAGCACCATCTCATCTCAAACCCTAGTTCATCTCTTGTATCCAATCTTTGTATCCAAACCTCAGATTGGTACCTGTGGGTTGCTAGTAGTGTTGATTACTCCTTGTAGTTGATGCTAGTTGGTTTACTTGGTGGAAGATCATATGTTCAGATCCATTATGCATATTAATACCCCTCTGATTATGAACATGAATAATGAATATGATTTGTGAGTAGTTACGTTTGTTCCTGAGGACATGGGAGAAGTCTTGCTATAAGTAGTCATGTTAATTTGGTATTCGATCAATATTTTGATGAGATGTATGTTGTCTTTCCTCTAGTGGTGTCATGTGAACGTCGACTACATGACACTTCACCATTCTTTTGGCCTAGAGGAAGGCATTGAGAAGTAATAAGTAGATGATGAGTTGCTAGAGTGACAGAAGCTTAAACCCTAGTTTATGTGTTGCTTCGTAAGGGGCTAATTTGGATCCATATGTTTCATGCTACGGTTAGGTTTACCTTAATACTTCTGTTGTAGTTGCGGATGCTTGCAATAGGGGTTAATCATAAGTGGGATGCTTGTCCAAGTAAGGACAGTATCCAAGCACCGGTCCACCCACATATCAGATTATCAAAGTACCGAACACGAATCATATGAACGTGATGAAAACTAGCTTGACGATAATTCCCATGTGTCCTCGGGAGCGCTTTCCTTTATGTAAGAGTTTGTCCAGGCTTGTACTTTGCTTCAAAAAGGATTGGGCCATATTGCTGCACCTTATTTACTTTTATTACTTGCTACCCGTAACAAATTACCTTATCACAAAACTATCTGTTACCGATAATTTCAATGCTTGCAGAGAATACCTTGCTGAAAACCGATTATCATTTCCTTCTGCTCCTCGTTGGGTTCGACACTCTTACTTATCAAAAAGGCTACGATAGATCCCCTACACTTGTGGGTCATCAAGACTCTTTTCTGGTGCCGTTGCTGGAGAGTGAAGCGCCTTTGGTAGGTGGAATTTGGTAAGAAAAAATTTATATAGTGTGCTGAAATTTACTATCACTTGTTACTATGGAACATAATCCTTTGAGGGGCTTGTTCGGGGTATCTTCACCCCGACCAGTAGAGCAAAGAGTTGCTCCTCAACCTACTGAACCTACTAAAAATGTTTACTTTGAAATTCCTTCGGGTATGATAGAGAAACTGCTAGCTAATCCTTTCACAGGTGATGGAACATTACATCCCGATTTGCACCTAATCTATGTGGATGAAGTTTGTGGATTATTTAAGCTTGCAGGTATGCCCGAGGATGTTATCAAGAAGAAGGTCTTCCCTTTATCTTTGAAGGGAGAGGCATTGACATGGTTTAGGCTATGTGATGATATGGGATCATGGAACTACAACCGATTGAAATTGGAATTTCATCAGAAGTTTTATCCTATGCATCTTGTTCATCGTGATCCTAATTGTATACATAATTTTTGGCGTCGCGAAGGAGAAAGCATCGCTCAAGATTGGGGGAGGCTTAAGTCAATGTTTTATTCATGCCCCAATCATGAGCTCTCAAAAGAAATGATTATTCAAAAAATTTATGCTCGACTTTCTCTCAGTAATCGCTCCATGCTTGATACTTCTTGTACTGGATCTTTTATGATGAAGACTATTGAATTCAAATGGGATTTATTGGAAAGAATTAAACACAACTCTGAAGATTGGGACCTCGACGAAGGTAAGGAGTCAGGTATAACACCTAAGTTTGATTGTGTTAAATCTTTTATGGATACCGATGCTTTCCGTGAATTTAGCACTAAATATGGACTTGACTCTGAGATAGTAGCTTCTTTTTGTGAATCCTTTGCTACTCATGTTGATCTCCCTAAGAAGAAATGGTTTAAATATATTCCTCCCATTGAAGTAAAAATAGTTGCCCTATTAAAGTTGAAGAAATTACTATCACTTATAATGATCCTATTGTTCCTACTGCTTATAGTGAGAAACCACCTTTCCCTGTTAGAATAAAGGATCATGCTAAAGCTTCAACTGTGGTCAACAAAAGTAATATTAAGACACCCAAACCCCCTTAGAAAATTAAAGTTGAACCTAGTGTTGCTATGGTTAAAGATCTCTTGGCCGATAACATTGATGGGCATGTTATTTACTTCTGCAATGAATCTGCTAGAATTGCTAGACCTGGTACTAAAAATAAACATAGACCTGTTGTAGGCATGCCTGTTATTTCTATTAAAATAGGAGATCATTGCTATCATGTCTTATGTGATATGGGTGCTAGTGCAAGTGCAATACCTCATTCCTTATACAAAGAAATTATGCATGATATTGCACCTGCTGAGATAGAAGAGATTGATGTTACAATTAAGCTTGCCAATAGAGATACTATTTCACCAGTTGGGATTGTTAGAGATGTTGAAGTCTTGTGTGGGAAAGTTAAATATCCTGCTGATTTTCTTGTTCTTGGTTCCCCACAAGATGAATTTTGTCCCATTATATTTGGTAGACCCTTCTTGAATACTGTTAATGCTAAGATAAACTGCAATAAGGATATTGTTTCTGTTGGTTTAGGGGATATGTCTCATGAGTTTAATTTTGCTAAATTTTGTAGATAACCCCATGATAAAGAATTGCCTAGTAAAGATGAAATTATTCGTCTTGCTTCTATTGTCGTGCCTCCTAGTGATCCTTTAGAACAATGTTTGCTAGACCATGAAAATGATATGTTTATGAATGGAAGAAGGGAAATAGATGAAGTATTCTTTAAACAGGGACCTATCTTCAAACACAATTTGCCTATTGAAATCTCAGGGGATCCCCCTCCACCTAAGGGTGATCCTGTGTTTGAGCTTAAACCTTTACCTGATACTCTTAAATATGCTTATCTTGATGACAAAGAGATATATCCTGTTATTATTAGTGCTAACCTTTCAGAGCATGAAGAAAAGAAATTATTGAAAACTCTAAGAAGCACCGTGCTGCTATTGGATATACTCTTGATGATCTTAAGGGCATTAGTCCCACTCTATGCCAGCACAAAATAAAACTGGAGAAAGACGCTAAACCAGTTGTTGATCACCAAAGAATTTTAAATCCTAAGATGAAAGAAGTGGTAAGAAAAGAAATACTAAAGCTTCTAGAGGCAGGTATAATTTATCCCGTTGCTGATAGTCAGTGGGTAACTCCTGTCCATTGTGTCCCTAAGAAGGGAGGTATTACTGATGTTCCTAATGATAAAGATGAATTGATCCCACAAAGAATTGTTACAGGTTATAGAGTGGTAATTGATTTCCGCAAATTAAATAAAGCTACTAAAAAGGATCATTACCATTTACCTTTTATTGATCAAATGCTAGAAAGATTATCCAAGCATACATATTTTTGCTTTCTAGATGGTTATTCCGGTTTCTCTCAAATACCTGTGTCAAAAGAGGATCAAGAAAAGACAACTTTTACTTGCCCTTTCGGTACCTTTGCTTATAGACGTATGCCTTTTGGTTTATGTAATGCACCTGCTACCTTTCAAACATGTATGACTGCTATATTCTCTGACTTTTGTGAAAAGATTGTTGAGGTATTCATGGATGATTTCTCTGTTTATGGGACTTCTTTTGATGATTGCTTAAGCAAACTTGATCGAGTTCTGCAGAGATGTGAAGAAACTAATCTTGTTTTGAATTGGGAGAAGTGCCACTTTATGGTTAATGAAGGTATTGTCTTGGGGCATAAAATTTCTGAAAGAGGTATTGAAGTTGATAAAGCTAAAGTTGATGCTATTGAAAAGATGCCGAGTCCTAAGGACATTAAAGGTATAAGAAGGTTCCTTGGTCATGCCAGTTTTTATAGGAGGTTCATTAAGAACTTCCCTAAAATTTCTAGGCCTCTGACTAATCTCTTACAAAAAGATGTTCCTTTTGCTTTTGATGATGACTGTGTAGAAGCATTTGAAATACTTAAGAAAGCTTTGATTTCTGTACCTATTGTTCAACCTCCTGATTGGAATTTACTATGAAATCATGCGTGATGCTAGTGATTATGCTGTAGGGGCTGTTCTAGGATAAAGAGTTGATAAGAAATTAAATGTTATTCAATATGCTACTAAAACTCTAGACAGTGCTCAAAGAAATTATGCTACTACTGAAAAAGAATTTTTAGCAGTTGTGTTTGCTTGTGATAAGTTCAGACCTTATATTGTTGATTCTAAAGTAACTGTTCACACTGATCATGCTGCTATTAAATATCTTATGGAAAAGAAAGATGCTAAACCTAGACTTATTAGATGGGTTCTCTTACTACAAGAATTTGATTTGCATATTATTGATAGAAAGGGAGCTGAGAACCCCGTTGCAGACAACTTGTCTAGGTTAGAGATTGTTCTTGATGACCCACTACATATTGATGATAGCTTTCCTGATGAACAATTAGCTGTCATAAATGCTTCTCGTACTGCTCCATGGTATGCTGATTATGCTAATTACATTGTTGCTAAATTTATACCACCTAGTTTCACATACCAGCAAAAGAAAAATTTCTTCTATGATTTAAGACATTACTTTTGGGATGACCCACACCTTTATAAAGAAGGAGTAGATGGTGTTATTAGACGTTGTGTACCTGAGCATGAACAGGAACAGATCCTACGCAAGTGTCACTCCGAAGCTTATGGAGGACAGCATGCTGGAGACAGAACTGCACATAAGGTATTGCAATCTGGTTTTTATTGGCCTACTCTCTTCAAGGATGCCCGTAAGTTTGTCCTGTCCTGTGATGAATGTCAAAGAATTGGTAATGTTAGTAGACGTCAAGAAATGCCTATGAATTATTCACTTGTTATTGAACCATTTGATGTTTGGGGTTTTGATTATATGGGACCGTTTCCTTCCTCTAACGGGTATACACATATTTTAGTTGCTGTTGATTATGTTACTAAGTGGGTAGAAGCTATTCCAACTAGTAGTGCTGATCATAACACCTCTATTAAGATGCTTAAAGAAGTTATTTTTCTGAGGTTTGGAGTCCCTAGATATCTAATGACTGATGGTGGTTCACATTTTATTCATGGTGCTTTTCATAAAATGCTTGCTAAGTATGATGTTAATCATAGAATTGCATCTTCATATCATCCACAGTCTAGTGGTCAAGTAGAATTAAGTAATAGAGAGCTTAAATTAATTTTGCAAAAGACTGTTAATAGATCTAGAAAGAATTGGTCCAAGAAACTTGGTGATGCATTATGGGCTTATAGAATTGCATATAAAATCCTATGGGTATGTCTCCATATAAAATGGTTTATGGTAAAGCATGTCACTTACCTCTTGAACTAGAACATAAGACATATTGGGCTATTAAAGAGCTCAACTATGACTTCAAACTTGCCGGTGAGAAGAGGCTTTTTGACATTAGCTCACTTGATGAATGGAGAACCCAGGCCTATGAGAATGCCAAACTGTTTAAAGAAAAAGTTAAAAGATGGCATGATAAAAGGATACAAAAACGTGAGTTTAATGTAGGTGATTATGTATTGCTATAAAACTCCCGTTTAAGATTTTTTTGCAGGCAAACTCCTCTCTAAATGAGAAGGTCCTTACGTCATCGAGGAGGTCTATCGTTCCGGTGCCATAAAAATCAACAACTTCGAAGGCACAAATTCGAGGGTGGTGAACGGTCAAAGAATCAAACATTATATCTCAGGTAATCCCATAAATGTTGAAACTAATGTTATTAAAACCGTAACCCCCGAGGAATACATAAGGGACACTTTCCAGAATGTTTCAGACCCTGAAAAGGAATTGGTACGTGGTACGGTAAGTAAACCAACTCCAAAACAGTTCTAATGGCAATTTTTCTCCGTTTTGGAATATTTAAGAAAATAGGAAAATAAGAATTAGTCAGGGAAGGACACGAGGCGTCCACGAGGGTGGAGGGCACGCCCTACCCCCCTGGGCGCGCCCCTGCCTCATGGGCACCTCGTGTGCTCTCCGGACTCCGTTTTCTTGCACGATACTTCTTTTGGTCGGTAAAAATTCACTATATAATCTCCCGAAGGTTTTGACCACCGTACCACGCAAATATCCTCTATCTTTGTTTCAAGCTATTTCTGTTGCAGTTTAGAGCAATATGTCATCCCAAGATTCGAAGGGAGAAAGCTATGTGGCTGATTACCTTGTAGATCATAAGGTCTACGGGGACTTGGAGCATTGTGGTTGGACCACGGAGAAAAAAGAAGACTATGAGCCTAGGGGAAAGGAGGAGACGAGCTCAGATGAAGATGAAGTCCCATTACCTCAACCTGGGGACATGCATGTGGAGTTCAAAAAGTCAAGCCTCCCCAATAGAGCAAAGAAACCTAAGATCGAGTTTATCCCTTTTCGTCTCTTGCAGGAGAACAAACAAGAACTATGCAAAAAGGTACTAAGCCTTGAGCGGGAGATCGAGGACCTAAAGGAGCAAAATTCTATCCTCAAGCGCAAATTAAGGAAGAAGCACACGCCATCAACAACTCCATCATCACCATCCCCGAAGAAAGAGACATAAACACATGGGTATGGGCACTCCCCTTGGCAACTGCCAAGCTTGGGGGAGTGCCCCTGTATCGTATCACCATCACACTTTTATCTTTACCGTTTTTCTTAGTTCGATCCTTTTGGTAATATCTTGATCCAGTAGAATAAAGTTTTAGTATGATCTAGTTGTGAGTTTTGCTTTATGATCCTTCTATGTAATCGAGTCTGTGAGCTATATATAATAAAGATTAGTGTTGAGTCAAGGGATTGATTATTTTGCTATGATCTTGAGGGAATAGAATAAAAGAGAAGAAATAAAAAAGAAGTAAAGAGATCATATGGATCTTATGGAGAGTAATGACTTCACATATAAAGAGTATGATGAATAAAAATTCTTGAGAGTTGACAAACATAGTTTTGATCATTGTTGCAATTAATAGGAAGTAATAAAGAAAGAGAGGTTTTCGCATATAAATATACTATCTTGTACATCTTTTATGATTGTGAGCACTCATTAAAATATGAGATGCTAAAGAGTTGATGTTGGACAAGGAAGACAACGTAATGGGTTATGTTTTCTTACATCTGAGATAAATTATATTGTCATGGATCATCCAACATGTTGAGCTTGCCTTTCCCTCTCATGCTAGCCACATTCTTGCACCAAGTAGAGATACTACTTGTGCTTCCAAATATCCTTAAACCTAGTTTTGCCATGAGAGTCCACCATATTTACCTATTGATTGAGTAAGATCCTTCAAGTAAGCTATCATCATTGCAAGCAATAAAAATTGCTCTCTAAATATGTATGATTTATTAGTGTGGAGAAAATAAGCTTTGTACGAACTTGTGATGGGGAAGAAATAAAAGCGACGGACTGCATAATAAAGGTCCATATCACAAGTGGCAATATAAAGTGATGTTCTTTCGCATTAAGAGTTTGTGCATCCAACCATAAAAGCACATGACAACCTCTGCTTCCCTCTATGAAGGGCTTATCTTTTATTCTTGTCTTATACTTCATATAAGAGTCATGGTGATCTTCACCTTTCCTTTTTTACATTTTATCCTTTGGCAAGCACAATGTGTTGGAAAGATCCTGATATAGATGGCTAATTGGATGTGAGTTTTCATGAACTATTATTGTTGACATTACCCTTGAGGTAAAAAGTTGGGAGGCAAAACTATAAGCCCCTATCTTTCTCTGTGTCCGATTAAAACTTCATAACCATAAATATCGTGTGAGTGTTAGCAATTGTGAAAGACTAAATGATGGTTGAGTATGTGGACTTGCTGAGAAGCTCTTATATTGACTCTTTCCTATGTTATGATAAATTGCAATTGCTTCAATGACTGAGATTATAGTTTGTTGGTTTTCAATGAAGTTTCTGATTCATACTTGAGTATGTGAATGAATTGTTACTTTAGCATAAGAGATCATATGAATATATATATATATATATATATATATGTGTGTGTGTGTGTGTGTGTTGTTGTTGTTGTTCTAAGAATGACCATGATGCCCTCATGTCCGTATTTTATTTTATCGACACCTCTATCTCTAAACATGTGGACATATTTTTCGATTTCGGCTTTCGCTTGAGGACAAGCGAGGTCTAAGCTTGGGGAGTTGATACGTCCATTTTGCATCAAGCTTTTATATCGATATTTATTGCATTATGGGCTATTATTACACATTATGTCACAATCCTTATGCCTTTTCTCTCTTATTTTACAAGGTTTACATGAAGAAGGGGAATGCCGGCAGCTGGAATTCTGGACTGGAAAATGAGCAAATATTAGAGACCTATTCTGCACATCTCCAAAAGTCCTGAAACTCCACAGGAATAATTTTCATAATATATAAAAAATATTGGGCGAAAGAAGTACCAGAGGGGGCCACCCACCGTCCACGAGGGTGGGGTCGCACCCCCTGCCTCGTGGGCCCCTGGTGGCCCTCTGATGCCCATCTTTGGCTATATGGAGTCTTTCATCGAGGAAAGAAATCATAAGCAAGCTCACGGGTTGAAACTCCGCCGCCACGAGGTGGAACCTTGGCGGAACCAATCTAGGGCTCCGGCGGAGCTGTTCTACCGGGGAAAGTTCCCTTCGGGAGGGGGAAATCATCATCACCAACGATCCTCTCATCGGGAGGGGGTCAATCTCCATCAACATCTTCACCAGCAACATCTCATCTCAAACCCTAGTTCATCTCTTGTATCCAATCTTTGTATCCAAACCTCAGATTGGTACCTGTGGGTTGCTAGTAGTGTTGATTACTCCTTGTAGTTGATGCTAGTTGGTTTACTTGGTGGAAGATCATATGTTCAGATCCATTATGCATATTAATACCCCTCTGATTATGAACATGAATATGATTTGTGAGTAGTTACGTTTGTTCCTGAGGACATGGGAGAAGTCTTGCTATAAGTAGTCATGTTAATTTGGTATTCGATCAATATTTTGATGAGATGTATGTTGTCTTTCCTCTAGTGGTGTCATGTGAACGTCGACTACATGACACTTCACCATTCTTTTGGCCTAGAGGAAGGCATTGAGAAGTAATAAGTAGATGATGAGTTGCTAGAGTGACAGAAGCTTAAACCCTAGTTTATGTGTTGCTTCGTAAGGGGCTAATTTGGATCCATATGTTTCATGCTATGGTTAGGTTTACCTTAATACTTCTGTTGTAGTTGCGGATGCTTGCAATAGGGGTTAATCATAAGTGGGATGCTTGTCCAAGTAAGGACAGTATCCAAGCACCGGTCCACCCACATATCAGATTATTAAAGTACCGAACACGAATCATATGAACGTGATGAAAACTAGCTTGACGATAATTCCCATGTGTCCTCGGGAGCGCTTTCCTTTATATAAGAGTTTGTCCAGGCTTGTACTTTGCTTCAAAAAAGATTGGGCCATATTGCTGCACCTTATTTACTTTTATTACTTGCTACCCGTTACAAATTACCTTATCACAAAACTATCTGTTACCGATAATTTCAATGCTTGCAGAGAATACCTTGCTGAAAACCGCTTATCATTTCCTTCTGCTCCTCGTTGGGTTCGACACTCTTACTTATCAAAAAGGCTACGATAAATCCCCTACACTTGTGGGTCATCAGCTCCCCAGCGATGACCGTCGGCGGCGCGATAGCCGTCTCCTAGTACACTGCGGCACAGTGGTCATTACGAGCCCAATAGGTCTTGTACTTGCACCACTTCTTCCTCTGTGTAGCGTCATCGGAGACGGCCTGATTTGTGGTCCGGTGAATGATTTCAACTGCCATCACGCCCTTCGCTGGGTCAGGAATCAGCGTCTTCAGCTCTTCTTTAGTGGCCTTCATGAGCACTGCATTAGATTTGTTCTGCATGTCCGGCATGGAGCCGAAGTTCGAGCACACCTCCATGGTGCTCTCGAACTTGGTGCGGTCACCAGCCGACCACCCGAGGAAGAAGGCCCTCCAGCCAATACCCCAAGGGAAGGGGTTGGCGTTGGAGCTAGAGCTAGAGCTCATGGCGATGGGGAGGAGGAAGGTTGACAGTGAGAGAAGACATGGGGTGGGTAAGTAGTGGTGGGCAGGGTGAGTAAATATAGGGGGGATGTAGAGGAGGAGAAGAGTGACAGGCATGTTGTTTTAACTACATGCTCTTCAATTAGCCATGAACTCTGTGTTGTGCTTGACCCCATGAATTGTGTGCAGAACGAGGAGAGTAATGAGATGGGCACGGAGGTGCTCCCGGCCCTTGACAACAAGGGCAAGCAACCCCTTCACCCAATGCCCGACGAGGTTGTGCTGCTGCCCACCGCCGAGGAAGACCCAAAGACGCCTGAGGGTGGCGACAACGAGGGCATGGAGGACCCCCCCCCCCCCCCAGCAACAAGCGCCACAACTACGGCCACTATCATCAGGAGGATGGCCCAACTCACTTCTGCAAGGTCATCCTTGCACCAAAGCTTGAGTGCATCCCCATGCCCCTGGACTTCACCAAGCACTTCGTCGCGGTGCCGACAGAGTTCAAGCTCAGGAACAACACCGGCTGCTCCTGGAAGGTGATGGTCAAGCTGATAAACGGCAGGGTGACCCTAGATCAGGGTTGGGCCACCTACGCAACCGTTCATCAGATCAAGATCGACTACATGGTGACGTTCAAGCTCCTCACTCCTGACACCCTCAAGGTCATCATCTTCGACGAGGATGGCGCTGAGGTCGTAAACAAGTGCGGGAAGCACGACAAAGCCTTCACCGCCAAGGAGTAGGGCCGGGCCACCTCTTTCCAGCGTACTATCGAGTCTGCTTTGAACATGTTTATGGTTTATGAGTTGAACTGTTATAAAGTGTGGTACTGCTTATATCTGAGTTATGCTAGTTGATTCTCTGTTTATACTCTGTTGTGCTTATGGTGTGTGCTGCCGAAGTGTGGTGATAACCTCACCAACTAGCCAAAGAGGTTACCGCACACCAGGCATTGCATACAACCAAACACCATGCTTTGGGTTTGTCCACTAACATGCAGGCAACCAAACACCGGGCAGTGTGGTTCTGCCCATGCAGGCAAGAGGCCATGCAGGCAACCAAAAAACATGTA
The DNA here is from genome assembly GCF_003073215.2 of Triticum urartu. NCBI lineage: Eukaryota > Viridiplantae > Streptophyta > Magnoliopsida > Poales > Poaceae > Triticum > Triticum urartu. The sequence goes on along the minus strand of NC_053022.1, from coordinate 568,825,432 downwards.
TATGGTGCATTTGAGGCTGTATTTGCATAGCCAGGTTGGGTGGAGAAGTGTATGCAATGCGGGTACTGTAGTGCACGGCAACCAAACACGCCCTTGAGGAAATCATGACGGGAGAGTTGTTCACACAGCTATTGGGTTGTTTCCGGGGCAAAAAGGAGAAGGGCAACTGGAGGTGGTGGTGGCCTGGTGATCACTTTGTTGTTTCCGGACGCCGAGGAAAAGAGGCGATTGAAACGACGAGGAAATGGCGGCCTCCAGCCTTCTGGTGCGTGTGTGCTACATCTAGTCAAGGCGTCCCAGTCGCATTCATTACTCTAGGCTCCGGCTGACAGCCGACGTTTTTACTCGCCGGAGTCTAGACAGGGGACGAACGCGTCCGTGGTAAAAGCATCTACAGTCGGACGTCTCAAACCCTCTCTCATATACACGTGGACACACTCGGTCAGTGACTGGACAGAAGAGAGAACGAAAAAAGTGACGCAATTGGACTCCTCATATGATTCCTATATGTCCGTATTGTCTGCGAACCCTCATATCGGGAACAAATGTAGGAAGGATATGAGGGCACGCAGACACGCCCGGGTGCCCGGTCAGTTCACCATGTAGGATGCGGCCCCATCCAGACCACCTTTTTTTCATTCTTTTCTTTCTCTCCCTCCATCTTCATCAATCATGTGCAAGTGCCCGGTCATATGAGAAAGAAAATGAGGAGTGTGGCTACGCAAACGAAAAAATAGAGGCTCAAAACTGGGGGCGGACCCAGGATTGGGCCAAGCCCAGGGCCCAGTTTCGCTACAGTGCATAGTATGCCTACATTAAACGAAGTAGTTCATCTTCACGCCCTAGGCCCCCCCCCCCCCCCGGGCTGGGTCCTGGATCCGTCAATGCTCAAAACGGACACGCCCGGTCAGTACGAGTGTTTAGAGGGTTATATTTGCTAAGTCCGTCTGTAGATGTTGTAACGGTGTTTAGAGGCTTAAAACGGACACGCCTTGTCACTGACCGGGTTCGATCGTCAGATAGCAGTTGAGAAGAACTGAAGAAGTACTACTATGTACTCACACTCGGTAGCTGTACATTCTCAGCTAACGAAACAGTGATGTATGGCGAGTGACAGAACATCAACTGTTTAGGAGCACTGGCATATTATTGGTAGCTCTCACTGTCGCGTACGAGCCATGATCAAATGCACGACCAGGGCACGCGGGTACCACGGAAAATGTTCGATGGGTCACGCAACAGTGGCCAGTAGCGAAGCAAAGGGCACACGTGAGCATGCATGAGCATGAGACATTCCACATTCGACATTCGATAGTTCAAGTCAATTAAGAGCAACTTTAACATAGTCATCGTATCCATGATCGTCATCGGCCGTATGAAATGCACTATATATGGATATGAAGGTTGGACAAGCGATGCAAATTATAAGACACCTCATATTTGGTGCCTCTGTAATCATGGGACTCACTCATCGATGAGACATTTATTTTTCCCAACCTCCTCGCCATCCCAAATGAGGTGGATTTTTTGCGTGGATACGGGGTGCAAACCCGCGTTTGTGCAGCCCCGCCCGCGATGATCGGCACGTGGACAACACTATGATCGAACGCTTGCTCTTTCTCTGCTCCTCCTAACCCTCCGGTGTCATTCGCCTACAAATTAGCTCGCTAGCATGTGGTCCGAGCCCCGCCGCATAACACACGAGGGAGTCAGCTCTCCTCTTCATCTTGTTCAACGTGATGACGACGCACGTCGCTCGGCTCCAAATCTCATGCGCCTCTCTCGCCCGTCCCCTCTGCCTTCCTTGTTTTTACCGCCTCTACCTTCCTCGTGATCCCTCCGGCGCCTCTCTCGTCCGCCACCGAGAGGCGTTGGGTGTGTCAGGGAGGATTGTCGTGGTTGGGGACCTCGGCCATCAACTACATCCCGAGCAACCAGAACGGCCTAGTTCTCCTCCACGCGATGTCCTCTACTTCAATTTTTAGAGCATTTACGTGAGTTTGTTCATAATGCTTTATCAAAGTGTCAATTAGGTAATCTTGATCCTAAATTGAAATTTAAAATGAGGTGTGTTTAAAAAAATCATGCTGAACTAATTCGTGTTTCATTGATCACACATGATGACAGATTGCACCATGCCGTTGCACTAGGGGTTGGCACTTGGCCTTGAAAAATTGAAAGTAATCTTGGGAGCAAAGTGAAGGTGGAGATCATAACTTTACTGTTGAAATTTGAGACAACCTGATGATTCTAACTATGTTGGTGCAGGGGGAGTGGAGTTGTATAGGTGTGGGTTTGACATAATCAAGTGTGAATGGGTGATGTGTTCATTAGCTATTTGTAGACGGTGTCAACGGATTAATAATGCATAATGTATTACTTTTTAGTCTAAAATACATATTTTGTGGGAAAATGGAGATTGAATATATATGTCTTTAATTGGACCTGGAGTTTCTTAGCCCGGGCGGATGAACAGTAAAATAAAAAAGATTGAAATAAAATTAAAAAAACAGTTTTTTGTGGCAAACATTACGAAATGTTTGGAGTGCTTGCAAAGTTTCATCATGGAATCACATTCATGAAGTCATGGCGAAAAAAAATATCATTGTTTCAAAGATATTACTTTCAAAAGCATTTTGGAGCGCTGACTTTTTTCTTTGCCACGAATTTCATGAATGTTATTCCACGATGAAAATTTGCAAGCACTCGAAACATTCCTTCATGCTTGCCACCAAAAGAACATAATTTTTTGAATTTTTATTTTCATTTTTTGATTTTATTGAAACTCTGTAACCTCAACTTCAAAGTCTATTGTTCTAGACATCATAGTTTTGATGTATATGTCATTTCATATTTCATTATTTTTCAAAGGAGGAGGCGACTAGCGAGCCATCGTGGAGGAGGCACGCTCGACCGGGGGGGGGGGGGGGGGGGGGGGGGGGGGGGGGGGGGGGGGGGGGGGGGGGGGGCACCAAGCTAGGCGGGCGCCGGATGCTCTGTTTGTACACGCGTCATTCATCAGCATCGGTTATGCACAAGGCTTGGTTTGGAGCCGGTCTCCACATTTTTTTCCACCTGAGGTGGGGGTTCACCTGAAGTTTTCTTAGCACCACGCAGAATTATACGTAACTGCCATATGGAATGCGCTCTAAAAGACAGCCCCAAGACTCCATATATGGCGATTGAGTGGCCAAATATGGAGGGTGCTCCAACAATTATGGTGAACCTTAACAAGATGGCTGCTCTGTTAGAGTGCCCCCTTTTTTTTTTGCCAAAATCACTAATAATGGTTACTCTGGCAATCAGGCACATATGGCAACTCTGTTAAGAGTTGCTCTAGGCTCTCTATCGGTAGTTTTGCTGCACACACCGTGTGTCGAGAAAAGAAATTGAAATGGTAGGCAGAGTGTGGGGTGTAAAATTAACCAAAAATTGGGCCGACTGGTAGGCCTGGCAAAAAAGAGGTTCCCATAAGATGAGAGATGCAAGCATACTCCTCTTTGATTCACAGAATTGTCAAAATGAAGGAAAAGAAAAAATGCAGGAATAGGGTGACATGTCCCATAGTATCCTACATGATTTGAAAGAATGTATGATGGCACGGAAAAAACAAAGGAATTCTACAAAGAGGTTTGAATGGATGAAAATTTTCCTCCAAAATGTAGTACAAATGGATCATATGGAAAAAATCCTAAGGATGCCAATCCTACGAATCAAACGAGCATCACAGGAAAAATTCCTAAGGATTTAAATCCTTCAAAAATCCTATGCAATTCCTTTGAATCAAAAGAGCCCTAATGCCATATATACGAGCGGTTACGGCGGATAGTTATGGCTTGATGTGGGGGATTAACATGAAACTTGTGAAGAAGCAAGTGTAACGACTAATAATTGCCTGTCTACTACTGATGAGTGATGTTCTACAGTATATACCCCTGAGGGGATGCATCCAAAAAGCATATACCAACCATGTGTTAGTTAAAAAAAGATTATCCGATTAATTGGATATAATTAATTCCTAACACTCTCTCTAATTTCCGCTTTGATCATACAGGATCCTAATCCTGAAATGTGTTCCTCCAAAATCCTGTGGGAAAAGATATGAGGAGACCAAAGTACCCGTCAATGTGATCACACATTGATGAGTGAGTCTCCATATTCAATAACACTGTCGTATTGTGACTCTATCAAGCTCGTCCTTGATCAGTGTAAAATGAACTATCGGACGACACATGTAAGAGTTATATGAAGTCAACATTATCACTATCTGCTTCTTTTGAAAAAGGGAACCCTCCGTCCAGTGGCGGAGCTTGCTCCGAAAAGCTGGGCGGGCTGGGTTGGCCTGGCAGCAAGAGATTGTTACTAGCAGGCTTGATGGGCTGGATAATCTGGCTATAAATGTGAGGTGGAGGTCCAAAGCTGGGTGGGCCATGGCCCATTCGGCCTTGCTTAAGCTCCGCCAATGCCTCCGCCGCTGCATTAAGTGATGAGGAAATCATCTCATAAAGTGGAAATATAGAAGAAGAAAAAAACACAAGATCACATACATAGAACAAGCCTCGCGACAGCATGCACAAATCACATCTCCAAACCTACGATGACATATTAACACACAAAAGGACGCAACGTTCCAACACAACACCTTCAAGAGAAGGAATCACCGCCCGTCCGTCAATGTTGGCTGGTTATCCACAAGGGACATCATTGCTCTTTCTTGATTGTGTGTCTGAAATTTTAAGGAATTTCACCGTTTTCTTATAGTCATGTCGAGGTCAATTCATAGTTGTCTCATCACATGTCTGATCACCGGTACCCTGGTCTGTCGACATGTCTTATGCTTACTGCAAGCCTTGTCGCCATCACTTAGTATCCTGGGTCACGAACCCATATCACCTCTACCCCCATCGTAACTTTAACGAATCTCAAATGTCATCTTCGTGCTACGATTGCTTAGAGCATCTCCAGCCGCGCCCCAGAAAGGCCTTCTCAGGCGTTTTTTTTTGCGCCGGTGCTGAAAAATCGGCCCAGGAGCCCGATTTTCGCCGACCTGGGCCGAATTTAGCGTCGGCGGACTCAGGCCGAACCTGGCGCGCTGGGGGGCGCTCGGGGGCGCCGGGGCGAGCGGTTTTGGCGCGAAAGAGCCGCGGGCCCGCCACGTCAGCGACACCGCGCGTCTTCTTCCCCGAACGCCTTGGTTTCCCGCGGGGAATCAATGGCAAGGCTGCCGCCGGTCAGCCTTACCAGTGATTCCTCATGGGCGGCGCGTTCACGGAGCGGCGCGCCGACGCCTCCCCTCCCTCGCACGCGTACACACGGGGCGGCACCGCTATATAAGCCGGTGGCCTCCCTCGCCTCTGGCTACACCAGCCACACCAGCACTAGCCCGCCCTCTACCTCTCCCGAGCGCCGCCGCCGAGCCCTGCCTCTCCCGAGCACCGCCGTCAAGCCCTCCCTCTCCCTCCCTCCCTCCCTCTCCCGATGGCCGAGCGATTCCCCGGCGATGAGGCCGCGGCCAACGGCTTCGGCCGCCGATCGCTCCGCGAACATGAGTCTTGTCTCCTGTTCCAGGCGAACATCCCGACGTCACCGGACATGCGCGCCGAGCCAACGGGGTGGAGACTCAGCAACGGGGGAGTGCCCATTCCCCCGTTGCCCGACGCCGTGGCAAAACCGGGCTACTTCACCGATAAGGTCGACGTCGTGCGCGCCTCCCTCACCGCCGCACAGCTCGCCCTCCCCGAGTACGCCGCCGACAACACAGCGGCGTGGACGGCGTACTTCCAGCGCCGGCAGCAGCAGAGGCTGGCGTCCACCAACGGCGCGCCGGCGGTGACCGGACCGAAGAACAGCGACGGACGCCGCATGTGGTGGGGTGTCCCCGGCCGGACCCTCGAGGGCATTCTAACGTACCTCGAGGGCGACAACGACCCGCCGTTGGCATACCCCCCGGCGAGGGCGGCTGCCATGGCCACGGCTCACCACCGATGCGACGGGCAATGGTTGCCCAGGAGGTTCGGCGCCTCCTCTTCTTCCTTCTCCTCCCGCTCTTCCTCGCACTCGTCTGGCGCCCCGGTGCTCTTCGGCGTCAAGGCCGAGCCCGCGGCGGAGACGCCGCTCGGCCGGCGCACTCGCAGCGCCGGCATCATCATCAATGAGGGCGGCCGGCGCGCCCCCTCGTCGGCTCCTCCGCGCTTCGTCAAGCCCAAGACGGAGCCGGGCCTGGCGCCGGTGAAGACAGAGCCGGGCCTCCCCGCGGTGAAGACGGAGCACGGCGCCGACGTCGAGCTCGACGACGACGCGGCCCTAGAATGGGCGCGTGCGGACTCCTTGAAGATGGCGAGGGAGCGTCAGTGCGCCGCCCTGCGACGATTCGCGCAGCGCCGCCGGGGCCGCGACGAGGGAGGAATCGTCGTCATCGAGGACAGCGACGACGACGCCGCACCGCCGCCACCAGCCCGCATAGGCGACGCCGGTCAGGGGTCCACCAGAGACGGCCATGTCAAGGAGGAGAAGCCGGACGACGACGACGGCAGCAGCGACGACGGCAACTACTCGGCTTTTAGCCAGTTCTTTTTTTAATTATGTATGTAATAAAAACCCGTTTTTAAATGTAATATATGCCGAACTTCGCCGAACTTTAAACTTTGCAACATATTTAAATTTTTTTCACCGCGCCTGGGGACGGCCCTGGGACCGGCGGCTGGGGACCAACTCGGCCCCAGGTCGAGTTTTTGCGCCGGCTCACCTCCAGGGGGCGATTTTAAGCGTCCCTGGGGGGCCAACGGCTGGAGATGCTCTTATTTCTCACTGGGCATTTTGAGCGAGCAGCCGGTGCAAACAGCGATGGCGACGAATAGACAGAACGGTAACTACGCACGCACTGTACCTGAGAGGCCAACTCGAACGGGGGCTAGCTAGCGGGGTAGCAACAGGCTGTGCGGTGGTGCAGTTCCATTGACCTAGTAGCTAGTGGTAGTTTCAGTTGGGGAGGGGACACGATGGAACGAAGCATCGGCACCGAACGTAGCCATTGCATGCTTTGCTGGCTAGAGCTTCTTTTTTTGGTAGCATGACACGACTAATCGCGCGCGCCCCTCTGCCTGCACGCGAGCTACCCAGCTCCGGGAACCCACGTGTTGGGTAAAATAAGTAGCGCATGCTCCTACCAAATCAGAAGAAGAAAAATCATGTTACAAGAATTAACATGTCTCGCCCTATGGCTCCTCACCAGCCTATTGGCGCGCTTCATCCCTGATGTTTTGGACAAGCCTGGCGGTAGAGGGATGCTCTTCATCGAAGATGCAAGTATTGCGGTGTTTTCAAGTAGACCCCACAATGAAGATGCAAGTATTGGTTAGCCGTCGCTACATTTTGCATCATCAGTCGCTTTTGTTCTTGGTCTTTGGGTTTTGGTTGGCATGGCAACAGGCGAGTGACAATTCCAATTTGATGATCACTGCGCCAAAACATCATTGCTTCGCACAGGGAGCAAACAAGCAAAGGTGAGATGGGCCGACCAATCCAAGGTGTGAAGGTGAGATGGGAGCTTCGAACCTACTAGAATGTTTTGGTTTGTTTTTTTCTTTCTTGTTTGAAAATTTCAAAGATTGTTTGGAATTTATAGAAATTGTTTGGAACTTCATAAAATGTTTGTGTTTTAAGAATGTTTGATTTTTTAAAAACAAATCAGTTATAAAAAAAGTTCAAAAGTGTTCTTGATTTTCAAAAACGTCCGTGCTACTAAAAATTGTTCGTGTTATACAAAAAATGCTATTTTTAATAAAAAAAATCACTTAAAAATGTTTACTTATTGAAAATGTTCATGTTTACGAAAAATGATTCTGCTTTCACAAACATTTTGTGCTTTTCAAATGATGTTCTCTTTCTAATTTATTTTCAATTTTTTGAGAAAATGTACATGTTTTCAAAAAATGTTTCTATTTATAAAAATTATCATTTTTATAAAAATGTTCTTGCCTTTCAAAAGTGTTCATTTTTTATAACTAATAGTTTTTAGAAATAACTTTTTCCAATTTTTTAAATGAAAACAGATGAACTCGGTCAAAATACCAAAAATACTACTAGGAAAAGGTAGCTACAGTTCCACTCACTTAATATTTTCTCTCGATTGGGCCAGCCCAGTGGGGATGCTCATGTGCGTTCTAGCGACTAATTAACGCAACTAGCGAGCAGGATGCGTGCGTGATATGCGTGCGTGATGATATGTATAAGGGAGCAGCTAATTAAGGGGGGGTGTATCTGGTGCATTGGGGCAATTGGTGCTACCGGTGCACCGGTAGTCCATTGCACATTCAAAGATGTTCGAAAAAATTCAGAAAAAATAGTGCATTGAGACAACATCAATGTACGTTGTCACAAAAATTCAAATCGAAATTCGAAAGATTTCTCGAGATACAAAAATGACAAATTTGACACTGAATAGTACGTAACACAAGTTGGGCTTCAGTTTTGGCCCATTAGCACATTGACGTCAAATTTTTCATTTTTGTATCTTGAGAATTGTTATGAATTTTGATTGAATTTTTGTGACGACATACATTGATGTTGTCTCGGTGCACTAATTTTTTTCCGAATGTTTTGAATATTTTTCAATGTGCAACGGGGTCCGGTGCACTGGTAGCACCAATTGCTCCTGCAGGGGTCATTTTCTTAGCCTGGGAGCGCGTCAAGTGTTGTGTCCGGCCGCCGTCACGTATTGCATGATGGGTGCACCCTGGTGAATTTATAGTTTTCACACGTCTTTGGGTTTTATTTGTTTGTTTGTTTTTTCTATTTTTGATTGATTTTTCCTAGGTTTTAGTCCGAATTATTCTCGAGAAGTAATGCCTATGTAAGAAGCACATCTATGCTTCCCGTAAAAAAAAGTATGTGCTTTCAAAGCACAACTACGCTTCCCAAAAAAGGAAAAGCACATTTGTGCTTTCACGAGAAGCCCAGCCTCAACCTCCCTGAAATGGAAAAAAGCAAAGTCTGTGCTTCCATGAGAAGCACAACTATGTTTTTCAAAATGGAATGTACAGTTTATACTTCCACGAGAAGCACAACTGTGCTTTCCGAAAAGGATAAAGCATGCTTCAAAAAAAGTGAAAATGCACAATTGTGCTTCCTGGTTCTTTTTTCCGATTTTTCTCAATTTTCAGTCTTTTTCCGATTTTGCTTTTTACGGTTTTTGTTCTTTTATTTTCTTTGTCTTTTTGGTTTTTTCATGGATTTGTTTTTCGTTGAGACCTATTAACGTTGGTTCTAGTTTCAAAGTTATCAACATAAAAAATCTGTGATTTGGCGAACGGTTCAAGAGATAAAATGCTTTGTATAAATAAACCTACAAAAAAAGAGAAAAACTCAAAGGTTGCGTCAAAGTGGCACACATGTGAGCAACGGAGAAGGTGGGAGAGACCTTCTTAAGGAGTACAAAGTGATTTAGTATGTATCGCCCATAGTGACCGTTGTAGGTGAATTGTTCATTATCGCACGAGCTTGGTCTGGCCCAATTAAACATAGTGTACACACCGTGGGAGCGAACAGCTAGGAGCTGGTTTCCTAAAATAAGGTTAGGCGTGCGGGGGCCAAGGGCTAGGCACTACTTTGACTAAAAGAATAAGTATGGCCCCTTGTTTGAACAAGCTTCTAGAGCCTCCGGTTTTAGAAGTTTGTTTCAGATTGTATGCACTAGTTTTTGGTTTATATTTCCTTTTTCTTATCTTTTCTTTTTTAGAAATTTAAGAATAATTTTATTTGGACTTTTCAAATTAATGAAATTATTTGGAATTCAAAAACTTTCTCAATTTTGTGAACAATATTTGAATTGACGAGATTATTTTTTCAAATTCATGAGTATTTTACAAAACATCGTGGTCAATGTTCAAATTTTCAAACAATACATGAAAATATTCAAATTCACGATTTTTGGAATTAACAACAAAATTTTAAATTCACAAACATTTTTTAGATTTGTGATCACTTTTCAAATTCACAAAGATTTTTTGAATTCACAAAATACCTTGATTCCGTGACTTTTTTCCCTATATTTTGCGATATTTTTTGAATAAACAAGCATTTTTTTAAAACTTTGGGCTTTTTTAAATTTGTGTACGTTTTCCCAATATGTAAAAAAATTGAAAATAGTCAAAATTTTCGGAACTCATGAGCTTTCTTATTTTTGTGAACAGTTTTTGAATTCACTAAAAAATATTAATTGATATTTTTGAAATCATGAACATTTTTTTAATTTGTGAATATTTTGCTAAATTCGTAATAATACTCTGAATCCGTCAACATTTTCCAAATTTTATGATTATTTTTTGCATTCGCAAATAGTTTTTCGAATTAATTAACATTTATAAATTGACTGACATAAAAATGACAATGAACGCCGGCTCGCTGTCAGTGTCGTGCCCATCGTGGCAGACTGACTGCTCGGCCGGCGCACCTGACGAGGATGTGAGGGACGCGTTCGTCTAGCGGATGATAGCAAAGTTAGGGAGCTCCTATTTCACGTGCGGGACCTTGCGTGTGCTTTTATGCTCCAAATTAAAAAAAGAAAGAGTTTTAAATGTTTCAAAAAATTCGAAAACAAATGTGAATGTTAAGAAGGAATGTGACTACAACTCCTAAAAATTTCACATCTAAAATCGAAATGCACATTGAGAAACAAAATATGAAATCCAAATGTGAATATTCACTTTGTGTTTCGAGTTTGAACCTGAAATTTTAGGGGTTGTAGTCACATTCCTTCTGAACATTCAAAAAAATGTTCCGGCATTATGTGAAACATTTGAGAGTGCTTTTTTTAGCACTGGGAGTACCCCAAGATGGGAGCACCTGATTTTTTTCCTGGCGGCGGGGCGCCCCGGTTTTCTTCCGTTTCTTGTTCTTATTTTCTTTTTTTCCAAATAATGATCGGGATTTCAAAACCAAAATCAAATTTCAGAAAAATGTCCTTTAGTTGGAAAAATAAATCTCGAGTTCAAAAACTTTTTGTGAATTCAAAAAAGGTTCCTCGAATTCAAAAAATAGGCACGGTTTGAAAAAATGTTCACATATTCCAAATAATATTTAAGATTTTTATCAAATGTTCACGGATCATAAAATGTTCAAGTTTTTTTTAAAGAAAATGTTCCCAAAAATAATACAAAATGTTCATCCATACCAAAAAGAAGCTCGTTCATAACTTCGAAAAACAATTCACACACTACAACAAAATGTTCATGAGAAAAAAGTTCAAGGATTCAAAAAATTATTCCCAAAAACACTTGCTTCGCACTTCAATAAATGTTTGCTGATTATAGAAAATATCCATAACTTTATCAAAAAAATTAATATTGAATAAAAAATGCTGTTAAATTTGGTAAAAATGTTCAAGAATTCAAAGGAATGTTAACGATTTAAAGAAATCTTCACGCATTTGTACAAAAAGTTTCACAAATTAAAAAATATTTACAATTACGTAATAAAATGTTCATGAATTATGAAATTGGTCATGTTGAACTTTTTGCAAAATCAATGAACTTGCTTCAAAGTTGATGAACTTTTTTCAAAACTGTTGAACCCTCTTAAAATCAATGAACTTTTTCAATTTTGTGAACTTTTCTGAAAATTTGATGTACATTTTTTTCCAAATCTATGAACTTGTTTTCAAATTTACCTTCTGTTTTTTCACATAATTTATATTGGGTATATGTTAATGTTTTACAAACCGAAAGGTTAACTAGCAATCTTTTTTGGTAGTAGACGACAAAACTAATTTAGTCTACTACATTTGCTGAGTTCGAATCTCAAATTTTGATTGGATTGATGTCTTTTTTTTCTTCATGTTTCCTTTTCGAGCAGGTTACTAGGCCGACCCGCTACGCGTCGCTAGCGAGCAGTAGTATCGCCAACAGGCCTTCAGGGCTAACCCCAGTGGGCGCGTGTCGCGCTGATGCACCAGTTGGATATTGTTTTTTTCCTACATATGTTTTTGTGTTTTTTTTTCTTGTTTTTCCTCGTTTTTTAGATTGTGCCAAAAAAAATGTTTGGAAAGCAGTGCTTTCCAGTAGAAGCATATTTGTGTTTTCAAAACAGGGAGAAAACAATGTTTTTCCCTAAAAGAAAAAAACACAGCCTATGCTTCCTAAAAAGAGAGAAATCACAGTATGTGCTTCTACGAGAAGCACGGTTCTGCTGTCCCGAAAAGAAAAACTACAATTGTCCTTCACTGAAAGTAGAAAGATACAGTATGTGCTTCCTGAAAAAGTAAAAGCATGGCATTTGCTTCTGCGATAAGCACAATTGTCCTTCCTCTAAATGGCAAAGCGCTGGGCTTAAATAAAGAAAGCCATGTGGTTCTGTTTTTTGTTGTTTTCGTGTTTTTATTGTCTCCAGACTTCTTTCTGACAATGTTTTGGGGTTTAGGTTTTTTATTCCAGATTTTTTTGTTTTCTCGTGAAATAGAAAATTCTTGAAATCTACTAACATGAGATTTACTTTCAAAGATCTCGATGCTAGAAATCGAACAGTGAAAATAAATTGTGATTTGAGCATGGTTCAAGAGATAAAATGTTTCAAAAAATCGAATCTATGAAAAAGGGAAAACTCAAAGGTTGCAACAACTGGTACACATGCAGTCTGTTACTTTTCAGCTTCAGAGAAGGTAAGAATACCTAGTGCCAATGCGCATCTTCCTTCGTTAAGTAACTAAACTGGCCCAGTTTAGTTCCCGCACCCGGTTTTGGGAACTTTCTAGAAGGATTTCCCAATTTTCTTGGGTAGTTCTTTTTAGATTTTTAGGACAGCTTTTGTCTGGGTTTTTCTTTTTCTTTTTTATGTTTTATATTTGTAATGTTTTATTTCAAATTGTTGAACTTTTTTCCAAACTTTGTGAATTCCTTCAAATTATGATTCTTTTTCAAATTCATGAACACTTTCCAACTTAATGAACTTCTTCAAATTTACATACTTTTTGAACTCGCAAACTTTTTTCAACTTCGTGAGATTTTTTAAAAATTCATGAATTTTATTCAAAATCACTAAAAAAATCAACTTTGGGAACTTTTTGAATTCCTGGCATTCATTCAAGTTTATGAACTTTTTCCAAATTTGCTAGTTTTTATCGAAATAGCATTTTTTCAAATCATGAATTTTATTCAAATTCACTAACTTTATTGCATTTGGGATTTTTCTGAACTCGTGAACTTTATTAAATTTTTTAAAATTAATCAAATTCATAAGGTTTTATCTAGTTTGTGACCTTATTTTTATTCGTGAAGTATGTTTGAGTTCGCAAAAAATTTCAAATTCTGAATTTTTTTGAACTCACAAACATTTTTTCAAATCTGTGAGCTTTTTTGGAGCCGCAAACTTTATTCAGATTCATAAACTTTTCTCAGATCTACAACCATTTATTTAAATCCCCGATTTTTTTGTCAAAGTGCTCCTTTTGAAAGTGAAAAACCAATGTAGGCGGTCAAAGTACAACGGTCAGTAGATCAAAAGGTTAGCGTGAGACTCAGCGAGCGAGCGAATACACGCACGACGCGTTCGAGCGCTGGGTAGGTATGTAGCGGCTTGAGCGCTAACTACGAGGTCTCTTTGTAGCGAAATGGAGGGTGCGCATATGGGTCAAGCCGAACAGCACGAAGCGTGCATCCTTTACGCATATATTATTTTCTTTTCCTACATTCTTTATTTATTTCCTTATATCATGATAAATGTTTATTATTCATGCTAGAATTGTATTAACTAGAAACTTAGTACATGTGTGAATACATAGACAAACAGAGTGTCACTAGTATGCCTCTACTTAACTAGCTCGTTGAATCAAAGATGGTTAAGTTTCCTAGCCATACACATGATTTGTCATTTGATTAACGGGATCACATCATTAGAGAATGATGTGATTTACTTGACCCATTCCGTTAGCTTAGCACGATGATCGTTTAGTTTCTTGCTACTGCTTTCTTCATGACTTATACATGTTCACTGACTATGAGATTATGCAACTCCCGAATACCGGAGGAACACTTTGTGTGCTACCAAACGTCACAACGTAACTGGGTGATTATAAATGTGCTCTATAGGTGTCTCCGATGGTACTTGTTGAGTTGGCATATATCGAGATTAGGATTTGTTACTCCTATTGTCGGAGAGGTATCTATGGGCCATCTTGGTAATGTACATCACTATAAGCCTTGCAAGCAATGTGACTAATAAGTTAGTTGTGGGATGATGCATTATGAAACGAGTAAAGAGACTTGCCGGTAACGAGATTGAACTAGGTATTGAGATACCGACGATCGAATCTCGGTCAAGTAACATACCGATGACAAAGGGAACAACGTATATCGTTATGCGGTTTGGCCGACAAAGATCTTCGTAGAATATGTAGGAGCCAATATGAGCATCCAGGTTCCGCTATTGGTTATTGACCGGAGATGAGTCTCGGTCATGTCTACATAGTTCTCAAACCCGTAGGGTCCGCACGCTTAACGTTCGGTGACGATCGGTATTATGAGTTTATGTGATTTGATGTATCGAAGGTTGTTCGGAGTCCCGGATGAGATCAGGGACATGACGAGGAGTCTCGAAATGTTCGAGATGTAAATATTGATATATGGGAAGGCTATATTCGGACATCGGAAAGGTTCTGAGTGGTTCAAGTAATTATCAGAGTACCGGAGAGTTATGTGAATTCACCGGGGAGTATTGTTGGGGAACGTAGTAATTTCAAAAAAAAATCATATGCACACGCAAGATCATGGTGATGCATAGCAACGAGAGGGAAAAGTTTCGTCCACGTACCCTCGTAGACCGTAAGCGGAAGCGTTATGATAACGCGGTTGATGTAGTCGTACGTCTTCACGATCCGACCGATCCAAGTACCGAACGTACGACACCTCCGAGTTCAGCACACGTTCAGCTCGGTGACGTCCCACGAACTCTGATCTAGCAGAGCTTCGAGGGAGAGTTTCGTCAGCACGACGGCGTGATGACGGTGATGATGATGCTACCAACGCAGGGCTTCGCCTAATCACCGCTACATATGACCGAGGTGGATTATGGTGGAGGGGGGCACCGCACACGGCAAAAAGATCAACTGATCAACTTGTGTGTCTATGGGGCGCCCCTGGCCACGTATATAAAGGAGCAAGGGGAGGGGGTCGGCGGCCTCATAGGGTGCGCCCCAAGGGGGGAATCCTACTCCTACTAGGAGTAGGTTCCCCCTTTCCTAGTCCAACTAGGAGGGGAAGGAAAGAGGAGGAGAGGAGAAGGAAAGAGGAGGCCGGCCCCCAAAGCCCTAAACCAATTCGGTTTGGGCCTAGGGGGCGCACCCCACACTTCGTTGCTGCCCTCTATTTCCACTAAAGCCCACGAAGGCCCATTGACCCTCCCGGTGAATTCCCGTAACTCTCCAGTACTCCGGAAAATACCCGAATCACTCGAAACCTTTTCGATGTCCGAATATAGTCGTCCAATATATCGATCTTTACGTCTCGACCATTTCGAGACTCCTCGTCATGTCCCCGATCTCATCCGGGACTCCAAACTACCTTCGGTACATCAAAACACATAAACTCATAATACCGATCTTCACCGAACGTTAAGCGTGCGGACCCTACGGGTTCGAGAACTATGTAGACATGACTGAGACTCATCTCCGGTCAATAACCAATAGCGGAACCTAGATGCTCATATTGGTTCCTACATATTCTACGAAGATCTTTATCAGTCAAACCGCATAACAACATACGTTGTACCCTTTGTCATCGTATGTTACTTGCCCGAGATTCGATCGTCGGTACCCTCATACCTACTTCAATCTCGTTACCAGAAAGTCTCTTTACTCGTTCCGTAATGCATCATCCCGCAACTAACTCATTAGTCACAATGCTTGCAAGGCTTATAGTGATGTGCATTACCGAGAGGGCCTAGAGATACCTCTCCGACAATCGGAGTGACAAATCCTAATCTCGATCTATGCCAACTCAACAAGCACCATCGGAGACACCTGTAGAGCACCTTTATAATCACCCAGTTACGTTGTGACGTTTGGTAGCAGACAAAGTGTTCCTCCGGTACTCGGGAGTTGCATAATCTCATAGTCATAGGAACATGTATAAGTCATGAAGAAAACAATAGCAACAAACTAAACGATCATCGTGCTAAGCTAACGGATGGGTCAAGTCAATCACATCATTCTCTAATGATGTGATCCCGTTAATCAAATGACAACTCATGTCTATGGTTAGGAAACATAACCATCCTTGATTCAACAAGCTACTCAAGTAGAGGCATACTAGTGACATTTTGTTTGTCTATGTATTCACACATGTACTAAGTTTCCGATTAATACAATTCTAGCATGAATAATAAACATTTATCATGATATAAGGAAATATAAATAACAACTGTATTATTGCCTCTAGGGTATATTTGCTTCAGTATATGGGCCTTATTGGGCTTTAGAGGAAAGAGAGAGGGGAGGCTACGCGCCCCCCCAAGGCCTAGTCCGAATTGGACTAGGGGAAGGGGCGGCGCTCCCTCCTTCCTTCTCTTCTCTTTTCCCTTTCCTTCTCTCCTACTCCTACTACATGGAAGGGGGGAATCCTACTCCCGGTGGGAGTAGGACTCCCCAGGGCGCGCCATAGTAGAGGGCCGGCCCTCCCCCTCCCCCGCTCCTTTATATACGGGGGAGGGGGCACCCCATGGACACACAAGTTGACAAGTTGATTGTTCCAAGCCGTGTGCGGTGCCCCCCTCCACCATAATCCACCTCGATCATATCGTAGCGGTGCTTAGGCAAAGCCCTTCGTCGGTAGCAACATCATCACCGTCATCACGCCGTCGTGCTGACGGAACTCTCCCATGAAGCTCTGCTGGATCGGAGTTCGTGGGACGTCATCGAGCTGAACGTGTGCTGAACTCGGAGGTGCCGTACGTTCGGTACTTGGATCGGTCAGATCGTGAAGACGTACGACTACATCAACCGCGTTCTCATAATGCTTCCGCTTACGGTCTACGAGGGTACGTGGATGACACTCTCCCCTCTCGTTGCTATGCATCACCATGATCTTGCATGTGTGTAGGATTTTTTTTGAAATTAATATGTTCCCCAACAGTGGCATCAGAGCTAGGTTTATGCGTAGATGTTATATGCACGAGTAGAACACAAAGGAGTTGTGGGTGTGGGTATATACATATTGCTTGTCGTCACTAGTTGATTCTTGATTCAGCGGCATTGTTGGATGAAGCGGCCCAGACCGACATTACGCGTACACTTACGCGAGACTGATTCTACCGACGTGCTTCGCACACAGGTGGCTAGTGGGTGTCTGTTTCTCCAGCTTTAGTTGAATCGGATTCAATGAACATGGTTCTTTCTGAAGATAAAAAAGCAATCACTATATCACGTTGTGGTTTTGATGCGTAGGTAAGAACGGTTCTTGCTCAGCCCGTAGCAGCCACGTAAAACTTGCAACAACAAAGTAGAGGACGCCTAACTTGTTTTTGCAGGGCATGTTGTGATGTGATATGGTCAGGACGTGATGAGATATAAATTGTTGTATGAGATGATCATGTTTTGTTAAACTTATGGGCAACTGGCAGAAGCCTTATGGTTGTCTCTTTATTGCATAAGATGCAAGTGCCATGTAATTGCTTTACTTTATTGCTATGCGATAGCAATAGTTGCAAAAGCAATAGTTGGTGAGACGACCATGTGACGACACATTGATAGAGATCAAGATGATGGAGATCATGGTGTCATGCCGGTGACGATAGAGATCATGACAGTACTTTGGATATGGAGATCAAAGGCGCAAGATGATCATGGCCATATCATGTCACATATTTTGATTGCATGTGATGTTTATCCTTTATGCATCTTATTTTGCTTAGTTCGACGGTAGCATTATAAGATGATCTCTCACTAAATTTCAAGGTATAAGTGTTCTCCCTGAGTATGCACCATTGCGACAGTTCATCGTGCCGAGACAACACATGATGATCGGGTGTGATAAGCTCTACGTTCACATACAACAGGTGCAAGCCAGTTTTGCACACGCAGAATACTTGGGATAAACTTGACGAGCCTAGCATATGCAGATATGGCCTCGGAACACTGGAGACCGAAAGGTCGAGCATGAATCATATAGTAGATATGATCAACATAGTGATGTTCACCATTGAAAACTACTCCATCACATGTGATGATCGGACATGGTTTAGTTGATTTGGATCACGTGATCATTTAGATGACTAGAGGGATGTCTATCTAAGTGGGAGTTCTTAAGTAATATGATTAATTGAACTTTAATTTATCATGAACTTAGTCCTGATAGTATTTGCATAACTGTTGTAGATCAATAGCTCACAATATAGCTCCCTGTTTATTTTGACATGTTCCTAGAGAAAAACTAAGTTGAAAGATGTTAGTAGCAATTATGCGGATTGGATCCGTGATCTGAGGATTATCCTCATTGCTGCACAGAAGAATTATGTCCTTGATGCACCGCTAGGTGACAGACCGATTGCAGGAGCAGATGCAGACGTTATGAATGTTTGGCGAGCTCGATATGATGACTACTTGATAGTTTAGTGCACCATGCTTTACGACTTAGAATCAGGGCTTCTGAGACGTTTTGAACGCCACGGAGCATATGAGATGTTCCAAGAGTTGAAATTAGTATTTCAGACTCATGCCCATGTCGAAAGGTATGAGACCTTTGACAAGCACTTTGCCTACAAGATGGAGGAGAATATCTCAGCTAGTGAGCATGTGCTCAGAATGTCTGAGTACTACAATCACTTGAATCAAGTGGGGTTAATCTTCCAGATAAGGTAGTGATTGACAGAGTTCTCTGGTCACTATTACCAAGTTACTGGAACTTCGTGATGAACTATAATATGCAAGGGATAACGGAAACAATTCCCAAGCTCTTCGTGATGCTGAAATCGATGAAGGTAGAAATCAGGAAAAGCATCAAGTGTTGATGGTTGACAAGACCACTAGTTTCAAGAAAAGGGAAAAGGGAAGAAGGGGAACTTCAAGAAGAACGGCAAGCAAGTTGCTGCTCAAGTGAAGAAGCCCAAGTCTAGACCTAAGCCTGAGACTAAGTGCTTCTACTGCAAATGGACTGGTCACTGGAAGCAGAACTGCCCAAAGTATTTGGCGGATAAGAAGGATGGCAAAGTGAACAAAGGTATATTTGATATACATGTTATTGATGTGTACTTTACTAGTGTTTATAGCAACCCCTCAGTATTTTATACTAGTTCAGTTGCTGAGATTAGTAACTCGAAACGGGAGTTTCAGAATGAACAGAGACTAGTTAAGGGTGAAGTGACGATGTGTGTTGGAAGTGGTTCCAAGATTGATATGATCATCATCGCACACTCCCTATACTTTCGGGATTAGTGTTGAACCTAAATAAATGTTATTTGTTGTTTGCGTTAAGCATGAATATGATTTGATCATGTTTATTGCAATACAGTTATTCATTTAAAGTTAGAGAGTAATTGTTGTTCTGTTTACATGAATAAAA
Source organism: Triticum urartu (assembly GCF_003073215.2). NCBI lineage: Eukaryota > Viridiplantae > Streptophyta > Magnoliopsida > Poales > Poaceae > Triticum > Triticum urartu. Next base: position 568,805,891 of record NC_053022.1, on the reverse strand, counting down.
CCTTCAATGGTCATACACCCAAGGTGAATGTTTATTGAATCTCAATCATAGTGATACACATATTCATAGTATTGAAGCCAAAAGATGCAAAGTTAATAATGATAGTGCAACTTATTTGTGGCACTGCCATTTAGGTCATATTGGTGTAAAGCGCATGAAGAAAATCCATGCTGATGGGCTTTTGGAATCACTTGATTATGAATCAGTTGATGCTTGCGAACCATGCCTCATGGGCAAGATGACTAAGACTCCGTCTCCGGAACAATGGAGAGAGCAACAGACTTGTTGGAAATAATACATACTGATGTATGTAGTCCAATGAGTGTTGAGGCTTGCGGCAGGTATCGTTATTTTCTGACCTTCACAGATGATTTGAGTAAGATATGGGTATATCTTCTTGATGAAATATAAATCTGAAACATTTGAAAAGTTCAAATAATTTCAGAGTGAAGTGGAAAATCATCGTAACAAGAAAATAAAGTTTCTACGATCTGATCTTGGAGGAGAATATTTGAGTTACGAGTTTGGTCTTCATTTGAAATAATGCGGAATAGTTTCGCAACTCACGCCACCTGGAACACCACAGCGTAGTGGTGTGTCCGAACATCGTAACCGTACTTTATTAGATATGGTGCAATATATGATGTCTCTTACCGATTTACCACTATCATTTTGGGGTTATGCATTAGAGACAGTTGCATTCACGTTAAATAGGGCACCATCTAAATCCGTTGAGACGACGCCATGTGAACTGTGGTTTGGCAAGAAACCAAAGTTGTCGTTTCTTAAAGTTTGGGGTTGTGATGCTTATGTGAAAAAGTTTCATCCTGATAAGCTCAAACCCAAATCGGAGAAACGTGTCTTCATAGGATACCCAAAGGAGACAGTTGGGTACACCTTCTATCACAGATCCGAAGGCAAGACATTCGTTGCTAAGAATGGATCCTTTCTAGAGAAGGAGTTTCTCTCGAAAAAAGTGAGTGGGAGAAAAGTAGAACTTGATGAGGTAACTGTACCTGCTCCCTTATTGGAAAGTAGTTCATCACAGAAATTTGTTCCTGTGACTCCTACACCAATTAGTGAGGAAGCTAATGATGATGATCATGTAACTTCAGATCAAGTTACTACCGAACCTCGTTGGTCAACCAGAGTGAGATCTGCACCAGAGTGGTACGGTAAACCTGTTCTGGATGTCATGTTACTTGACCATGACGAACCTACGAACTATGAGGAAGCGATGATGAGCCCAGATTCCGCGAAATGGCTTGAGGCCATGAAATCTGAGATGGGATCCATGTATGAGAAAAAGTATGGACTTTGATTGACTTGCTCGATAATCGGTGAGTCATTAAGAATAAATGGATATTCAAGAGGAAGACGGATGCTGACAGTAGTGTTACTATCTACAAAGCTCGAATTGTCGCAAAATGTTTTCAACAAGTTCAAGGTGTTGACTACGATGAGATTTTCTCACTCACATTGATGCTTAAAAGTTTGTCCGAATCATGTTAGCAGTTGCCGCATTTTATGAAATCTGGCAAATGGATGTCAAAACTGTATTCCTTCATGGATTTCTTAAAAGAAGAGTTGTATATGATGCAACCAGAAGGTTTTGTCGATCCTAAAGGTGCTAACAAAGTGAGCAAGCTCCAGCGATCCATCTATGGACTGGTGCAAGCATCTCAGAGTTGGAATATATGCTTTGATAAGGTGATCAAAGCATATGGTTTTATACAAACTTGCGGTGAATCCTGTATTTACAAGAAAGTGAGTGGGAGCACCACAACATTTCTGATAAGTATATGTGAATCACATATTGTTGATCAGAAATAATGTATAATTTTCTGGAAAGCATAAAGGAGTGTTTGACAAGAGTTTTTTCAAAGAAAGACCTCGATGAAGCTGCTTACACATTGAGCATCAAGATCTATAGAGATAGATCAAGACGCTTGATAAGTTTTTTCAATGAGTACATACCTTGACAAGATTTTGAAGTAGTTCAAAATGGAACAGTCAAAGAAGGAGTTCTTGCCTGTGTTGCAAGGTGTGAAGTTGAATAAAGACTCAAAACCCGACCACAACAGAAAATAGAAAGAGAATGAAAAGTCATTCCCTATGCCTCAGTCATAGGTTCTATAAAGTATGCTATGCTGTTTACCAGTCCTATTGTATACCTTAGCATCTTTCTGGCAAGGGAGTACAATAGTGATCTAGGATTAGATCACTGGACAGCGGTCAAAATTATCCTTAGAGGACTAAGGAAATATTTCTTGGTTATGGAGGTGATAAAAGAGTTCGTTGTAAAGAGTTACGTCTATGCAAGCTTTTTACATCGATCTAGATGACTCTAAGTCTTGATCTGGATACATATTGAAAGTGGGAGCAATTAGCTAGAGTAGCTCTAGGCAGAGCATTGTAGACATAGAAATTTGCGAAATACATACGGATCTGAATGTTGCAGACCCGTAGGCTAAACTTCTCTCACAAGCAAAACAAGACCACTGATACGTCTCCAACGTATCTATAATTTTTGATTGCTCCATGCTATATTATCTACTGTTTTGGACATTATTGGGATTTATTATCCACTTTTATATTATTTTTGGGACTAACCTATTAACCGGAGGCCCAGCCCAGAATTGTTGTTTTTGGCTGTTTTAGGGTTTCGAAGAAAAGGAATATCAAACGGAGTCCAAACGGAATGAAACCGCCGGGAACGTGATTTTCTCAACGAACAAGACCCGGGAGACTTGGACCCTACGTCAAGAAAGGAAACAGGAGGCCACGAGGTAGGGGGCGCGCCTACCCCCCCCCCCCCCCCCCCCCCCCCCAAGCGCGCCCTCCACCCTTGTGGGCCCCCTGTTGCTCCACCGACGTACTCCTTCCTCCTATATATACCTACGTACCCCCAAACGATCAGATACGGAGCCAAAACCCTAATTCCATCGCCGCAACTTTCTGTATCCACGAGATCCCATCTTGGGGCCTGTTTCGGAGCTCCGCCGGAGGGGGCATCGATCACGGAGGGCTTCTACATCAACACCATAGCCCCTCCGATGAAGTGTGAGTAGTTCACCTCAGACCTACGGGTCCATAGTTAGTAGCTAGATGGCTTCTTCTCTCTTTTTGGATCTCAATACAATGTTCTCCCCCTCTCTTGTGGAGATCTATTCGATGTAATCTTCTTTTTACGGTGTGTTTGTTGAGACCGATGAATTGTGGGTTTATGATCAAGTCTATCTATGAATAATATTTGAATCTTCTCTGAGTTCTTTTATGTATGATTGGTTATCTTTGCAAGTCTCTTCGAATTATCAGTTTGGTTTGGCCTACTAGATTGATCTTTCTTGCAATGGGAGAAGTGCTTAGCTTTGGGTTCAATCTTGCGGTGTCCTTTCCCAGTGACAGTAGGGGCAGCAAGGCACGTATTGTATTGTTGCCATCGAGGATAACAAGATGGGGTTTTCTTCATATTGCATGAGTCCATCCCTCTACATCATGTCATTTTGCTTAAGGCGTTACTCTTTTTTAACTTAATACTCTAGATGCATGCTGGATAGCAGTCGACGAGTGGAGTAATAGTAGTAGATGCAGGCAGGAGTCGATCTACTTGTCTCGGGTGTGATGCCTATATACATGATCATACCTAGATATTCTCATAACTATGCTCAATTCTGTCAATTGCTCAACAGTAGTTTGTTCACCCACCGTAGAATACTTATGCTCTCGAGAGAAGCCACTAGTGAAACCTATGTCCCCCGGGTCTATCTTCATCATATTAATCTCCTACTACTTAGTTATTTCCTTTGCTATTTTACTTTGCCTTTATTTTACTTTGCATCTTTATCATAAAAATACCAAAAATATTATCTTATCATATCTATCAGATCTCACTCTCGTAAGTGGCCTTATAGGGATTGACAACCCCTATTTGCGTTGGTTGCGAGGATTTATTTGTTTTGTGCAGGTACGAGGGACTCGCGCGTAGCCTCCTACTGGATTGATACCTTGGTTATCAAAACCCGAGGGAAATACTTACGCTACTTTGCTGCATCATCCCTTCCTCTTCGGGGAAAACCAACGCAATGCTCAAGAGGTAGCAAGAAGGATTTCTGGCGCCGTTGCCGGGGAGGTCTACGCAATAGTCAACATACCAAGTACCCATCACATACCCTTATCTCCCGCATTACATTATTTGCCATTTGCCTCTCGTTTTCCTCTCCCCCACTTCACCCTTGCAGTTTTATTTGCCCCCTCTCTCTCTATCCTCCCTCTTTCTCTCTATTTGCCTCCTTTTGCCCGCTAGCTTTTTGTTTGCTTGTGTGTTAGTTTGTTTGCTTGTCGTTATGGCTAGTCCCTTATCTTCTCCGTTGTCTCCCGAGGATGAAATTCTAAACTTTAAGCAGAGGGAGGGAGAAAATCTAAAAGATGCTTGGTATAGAATTTGCAATGCTCAAAATAGATCTACTAGGAAGCAATCTACTTCCGTTCTCCTTCGCAATTTTTATGTAGGCATTACTCCTTGGCACAGATATGTTCTTGATATTATTACCGGAGGGAACTTCTTGGGTAGCCATACTTTTGATTCTTATAATTTTATGATAGATTTATCTGGCTCACCCCCTCTCTTGGTTAATGGAACTGTATTAACTTTGGAGCATGTAATGCAAAGGCTTGAAATTATTGAAAATAAGGTTGCTACGTAGAGTTAATTGAAAATTTGGATAAAAAGATCCACAGCCGAATCTCTTAATATGGATCTAAAGTAGGAGTTACTTTGAAAAATATTAAAGAAAAGGAACCCATAGTTAATGAGAAAATAAATCACGATTCTACTAGGATCGATAAACTTGAGGATATTATTACCAACTTGGGAACCGCTTTTTCTTCCATAAAGAATACTCCAAGTCCTTCCACTAAAGTTGCCAAGCTTATGTACGTTCCTAAAAATAAGGGTGAATCCTCTAGTAAGGAAAATGCGGATCTCAAATCTATAAGTATTCATCCCAATCTTTTTGCTATCATTAAGGAACCATTTGTTACAAATGAATTTTTCGATCTTGTGCCTAAAAGTTTGATAATTAATAAAAATAAAGAAATTCCTATAGATGGTAGATGCCTAATTGAAGAATTGCCTACCAAAGATGGCAATACCTAGATCTATTCTTGATTGTTATGCCTAGCTAGGGGCGTTAAACGATTGCGCTTGTTGGGAGGAAACCCAATTTTATTTTTATTCCTTGCTTTTTGCTCCTGTTTAGTAATAAATAATTTATCTACCCTCTGTTTTGGTTGTGTTTAATTAGTGTTTGTGCCAAGTACAACCGTTGGGAAGACTTGGGGAAAGTCTTGTTGAACTTGCTGTAAAAAACAGAAACTTTAGCGCTCACGAGAACTGCTGTCATTTTTATTTGGAAAGTTATATTTAGTTAATTCTTTTTGCAGATGATTAATATATAAATTCCTCACGTCCATCAATTTATTTTAGAATTTTGGGGGTTCCAGATCTTGCGCTAGCTACAGATTACTACAGACTGTTCTGTTTTTGACAGATTCTGTTTTTCGTGTGTTGTTTGCTTATTTTGATGAATCTACGGCTAGTAAAATAGTTTATAAACCATAGAGAAGTTGGAATACAGTAGGTATAACACCAATATAAATAAATAATTAGTTCATTGCAGTACCTTGAAGTGTTCTTTTATTTTCTTTAGCTAACGGAGCTCACGAGATTTTCTACTTTAAGTTTTGTGTTGTGAAGTTTTCAAGTTTTGGGTAAAGATTTGATGGATTATAGAACAAGGAGTGGCAGGAGCCTAAGCTTGGGATGCCCATGGCACCCCCAAGATAATCTAAGGACACCTAAAATCCAAAGCTTGGGGATGCCCCGAAGGCATCCCCTCTTTCGTCTACTTCTATCGGTAACTTTACTTGGAGCTATATTTTTATTCGCCACATGATATGTGTTTTGCTTGGAGAGTCTTGTATGATTTGAGTCTTTGCTTGTTAGTTTATCACAATCATCCTTGCTCTACACACCTTTTGACAGAGCCATACATGATTTGGAATTTGTTAGAATACTCTATGTGCTTCGCTTATATCTTTTGAGTTATATAGTTTTGCTCTAGTACTTCACTTATATCTTTTAGAGCACGGTGGTGGATTTGTTTTATAGAAACTATTGATCTCTCATGCTTCACTTAGATTATTTTGAGAGTCTTAATAGCATGGTAATTTTCTTAAAATCCTAATTTGCTAGGTGTTCAAGATTAGTAAAATTTTCCTAAGAGTGTTTCGAATACTAAGAGAAGTTTGATGCTTGATGATTGTTTTGAGATATGGAGGTAATAATATCAAAGTCGTGCTAGTTGAGTAGTTGTGAAATTGAGAAATACTTGTGTTGAAGTTTGCAAGTCCCGTAGCATGCACGTATGGTAAACGTTATGCAACAAATTTGAAACATGAGGTGTTATTTGATTGTCTTCCTTATGAGTGGCGGTTGGGGACGAGCGATGGTCTTTTCCTACCAATCTATCCCCCTAGGAGCATGCGCGTAGTACCGAGGTTTTTGATGACTTGTAGATTTTTGCAATAAGTATGTTAGTTCTTTATGACTAATGTTGAGTCCATGGATTATACGCACTCTCACCCTTCCATCCTTGCTAGCCTCTTCAGTACCGTGCATTGCCCTTTCTCACATTGAGAGTTGGCGCAAACTTCGCCGGTGCATCCAAACCCCGTGATATGATACGCTCTTTCACACATAAACCTCCTTATATCTTCCTCAAAACAGCCACCATACCTACCTATTATGGCATTTCCATAGCCATTCCGAGATATATTGCCATGCAACTTTCCATCATTCCGTTCATCATGACACATTCATTATTGTCATATTGCTTAGCATGATCATGTAGTTGACATGGTATTTGTGGCAAAGCCACCGTTCATAATTCTTTCATACATGTCACTCTTGGTCCATTGCATATCCCGGTGCACCGCCGGAGGCATTCATATAGAGTCATCTTTTGTTCTAGTATCGAGTTGTAAATAAATAGAAGTGTGATGATCATCATTTTCTAGAGCATTGTCCCAATTGAGGAATAAATAAATAAAAAAGAGAAAGGCCATAAAAAAGAAAAGGCCCAAAAAAAGAGAAAGGCCATAAAAAAGAGAAAAGGCCCAATGAAAAAGAAGAAAAAAATGAGAGAAAAAGAGAGAAGGGACAATGTTACTATCCTTTGCCACACTTGTGCTTCAAAGTAGCACCTTAATCTTCATGTTAGAGAGTCTCTTGTTTTGTCACTTTCATATACTAGTGGGAATTTTTCATTATAGAACTTGGCTTGTATATTCCAACAATGGGCCTCCTCAAGTGCCCTAGGTCTTCGTGAGCAAGCAAGTTGGATGCACACCCACTAGTTTCTTTTGTTGAGCTTTTATACATTTATAGCTCTAGTGCATCCGTTGCATGGCAATCCCTACTCCTTGCATTAACATCAATCGGTGGGCATCTCCATAGCCCATTGATTAGCCTCGTGATGTGAGACTTTCTTCCTTTTTGTCTTCTCCACATAACCCCCCTCATTATATTCTATTCCACCCATAGTGCTATGTCCATGGCTCGCGCTCATATATTGCGTGAAAGTTTATAGGTTTGAGATTACTAAAGTATGAAACAATTGCTTGGCTTGTCAACGGGGTTGTGCATGATGAGAGCATTCTTGTGTGACGAAAATGAAACATGACTAAACCATATGATTTTGTAGGGATGAACTTTCTTTGGCCATGTTATTTTGAGAAGACATAATTGCTTAGTTAGTATGCTTGAAGTATTATTATTTTTATGTCAATATGAACTTTTGTCTTGAATCTTTCGGATATGAATATTCATACCACAATTAATAAGAATTATATTAAAATTATGCCAAGTAGCACTCCGCATCAAAAAATCTGTTTTTATCATTTACCTACTCGAGGACGAGCAGGAATTAAGCTTGGGGATGCTTGATACGTCTCCAACGTATCTATAATTTTTGATTGCTCCATGCTATATTATCTACTGTTTTGGACATTATTGGGCTTTATTATCCACTTTTATATTATTTTTGGGACTAACCTATTAACCGGAGGCCTAGCCCAGAATTGCTGTTTTTTGCCTGTTTTAGGGTTTCGAAGAAAAGGAATATCAAACGGAGTCCAAACGGAATGAAAACTTCGGGAACATGATTTTCTCAACGAACAAGACCCGGGAGACTTGGACCCTACGTCAAGAAAGGAAACATGAGGCCACAAGGTAGGGGGGCGCGCCTACCCCCCCAGGCGCGCCCTCCACCCTCGTGGGCCCCCTGTTGCTCCACCGACGTACTCCTTCCTCCTATATATACCTACGTACCCCCAAACGTTCAGATACGGAGCCAAAACCCTAATTCCATTGCCGCAACTTTCTGTATCCACGAGATCCCATCTTGGGGCCTGTTCCGGAGCTCCGCCGGAGGGGGCATCGATCACGAAGGGCTTCTACATCAACACCATAGCCCCTCCAATGAAGTATGAGTAGTTCACCTCAGACCTACAGGTCCATAGTTAGTAGCTAGATGGCTTCTTCTCTCTTTTTGGATCTCAATACAATGTTCTCCCCCTCTCTTGTGGAGATCTATTCGATGTAATCTTCTTTTTGCGGTGTGTTTGTTGAGATCGATGAATTGTGGGTTTATGATCAAGTCTATCTATGAATAATATTTGAATCTTCTCTGAATTCTTTTATGTATGATTGGTTATCTTTGCAAGTCTCTTCGAATTATCAGTTTGGTTTGGCCTACTAGATTGATCTTTCTTGCAATGGGAGAAGTGCTTAGCTTTGGGTTCAATCTTGCGGTGTCCTTTCCTAGTGACAGTAGGGGCAACAAGGCACGTATTGTATTGTTGCCATCGAGGATAACAAGATGGGGTTTTCTTCATATTGCATGAGTCTATCCCTCTACATCATGTCATCGTGCTTAAGGCGTTACTCTGTTTTTAACTTAATACTCTAGATGCATGCTGGATAGCGGTCGATGAGTGGAGTAATAGTAGTAGATGCAGGCAGAAGTCAGTCTACTTGTCTCGGACGTGATGCCTATATACATGATCATACCTAGATATTCTCATAACTATGCTCAATTCTGTCAATTGCTCAAAAGTAATTTGTTCACCCACCGTAGAATACTTATGCTCTCGAGAGAAGCCACTAGTGAAACCTATGGCCCCCGGGTCTATCTTCATCATATTAATCTCCTACTACTTAGTTATTTCCTTTGCTATTTACTTTGCCTTTATTTTACTTTGCATCTTTATCATTAAAATACCAAAAATATTATCTTATCATATCTATTAGATCTCACTCTCGTAAGTGGCCTTATAGGGATTGACAACCCCTATTTGCGTTGGTTGCGAGGATTTATTTGTTTTGTGCAGGTACGAGGGACTCGCGCGTAGCCTCCTACTGGTTTGATACCTTGGTTCTCAAAAACTGAGGGAAATACTTACGCTACTTTGCTGCATTATCCCTTCCTCTTCGGGGAAAACCAACGCAGTGCTCAAGAGGTAGCAACCACTCTTTGAGTGTTAATCACATAGCGATGTGAACTAGATTATTGACTCTAGTAAACCCTTTGGGTATTAGTCACATGGAGATGTGAACTAATCACATAAGGATGTGAACTAGATTATTGACTCTAGTGCAAGTGGGAGACTGAAGGAAATATGCCCTAGAGGTAATAATAAAGTTATTATTTATTTCCTTATATCATGATAAATGTTTATTATTCATGCTAGAATTGTTTTAACCAGAAACTTAGTACATGTGTGAATACATAGACAAACAGAGTGTCACTAGTAAGCCTCTACTTTACTATATCGTTGAATCAAAGATGGTTAAGTTTCCTAGCCATAGACATCATTTGTCATTTGATTATCGGGATCACATCATTAGAGAATGATGTGATTGACTTGACCCATTCTGTTAGCTTAGCACGATGATCGTTTAGTTTGTTGCTACTGCTTTCTTCATGACTTATACATGTTCCTCTGACTATGAGATTATGCAACTCCCGAATACCGGAGGAACACTTTGTGTGCTACCAAACGTCACAATGTAACTAGGTGATTATAAAGGTGCTCTACAGGTGTCTCCGATGGTACTTGTTAAGTTGGCATAGATCGAGATTAGGATTTGTCACTCCTATTATCGGAGTGGTATCTCTGGGCCCTCTCGGTAATGCACATCACTATAAGCCTTGCAAGCAATGTGATTAATGAGTTAGTTGCAGGATGATGCATTATGGAAAGAGTAAAGAGACTTGCCGGTAATGAGATTGAACTAGTATTGAGATACCGATGATCGAATCTTGGGCAAGTAACATACCGATGACAAAGGGAACAACGTATACTGTTATGTGGTTTGACCGATAAAGATCTTCGTAGAACATGTAGGAGCCAATATGAGCATCCAGGTTCCGCTATTGGTTATTGACCGAAGATGAGTCTCGGTCATGTCTACATAGTTCTCGAACCCGTAGGGTTCGCACGCCTAACGTTCGGTGACGATCGGTATTATGAGTTTATGTGTTTTGATGTATCGAAGGTTGTTCGGAGTCCCGGATGAGATCAGGGACATGACGAGGAGTCTCTAAATGTTCGAGACATAAAGATCGATATATTGGAAGGCTATATTCGGACATAGGAAAGGTTCTGAGTGGTTCGGGTATTTATCGGAGTACCGGAGAGTTACGGGAATTCGCCGGGGAGTATATGGGCCTTATTGGGCTTTAGGGGAAAGAGAGAGGGGAGGCTGCGCACCCCCCAAGGCCTAGTCCGAATTGGACTAGGGGGAGGGGCGGTGCTCCCTCCTTCTTTCTCTTCTATTTTCCCTTTCCTTCTCTCTTACTCCTACTACATGAAGGGGGGGATCCTACTCCCGGTGGGAGTAGGAATCCCCAGGGCGCGCCATAGTAGAGGGCCGGCCCTCCCCCTCCTCCACTCCTTTATATACGGGGGAGGGGGGCACCCCATGGACACACAAGTCGACAAGTTGATTGTTCCAAGCCATGTGCGGTGCCCCCTCCATCATAATCCACCTCGATCATATCGTAGCGGTGCTTAGGCGAATCCCTGCGTCGGTAGCAACATCATCACCATCATCACGCCGTCGTGCTGACGGAACTCTCCCATGAAGCTCTGCTGGATCGGAGTTCGTGGGACGTCATCGAGCTGAACGTGTGCTGAACTCGGAGGTGCCGTACGTTCGATACTTGGATCGGTCGGATCGTGAAGACGTACGACTACATCAACCGCGTTCTCATAATGCTTGCGCTTACGGTCTACGAGGGTACATGGACGACACTCTCCCCTCTCGTTGCTATGCATCACCATGATCTTGCGTGTGCATAGGAATGTTTTTGAAATTACTACGTTCCCCAACATATAGGCATCATGTCTGTGTCAAGTAGATCGAAACGATTCTGCATCTACTACTATTACTCCACACATCGACCGCTATCCAGCATGCATCTAGAGTATTAAGTTCATAAGAACAGAGTAACGCTTTAAGCAAGATGACATGATGTAGAGGGATAAACTCAAACAATATGATATAAACCCCATATTTTTTATCCTCGATGGCAACAATACAATACGTGCCTTGCTGCCCCTACTATCACTGGGAAAGGACACCGCAAGATTGAACCCAAAGCTAAGAACTTCTCCCATTGCAAGAAAGATCAATATAGTAGGCCAAACTAAATTGATAATTCGAAGAGACTTGCAAAGATATCAAATCATGCATATAAGAATTCAAAGAAGAACCAATTCATAGATAATCTTGTTCATAAACCCACAATTCATCGGATCTCGACAAACACACCACAAAAGAGTATTACATCGAATAGATCTCCAAGAACATCGAGGAGAACTTTGTATTGAGAATCAAAGAGAGAGAAGAAGCCATCTAGCTAATAACTATGGACCCGAAGGTCTGTGGTAAACTACTCATGCTTCATCGGAGTGGCTATGGTGTTGATGTAGAAGCCCTCCGTGATCGATTCCCCCTCCGACAGATCACCGGAGAAGGCCCCAAGATGGGATCTCATGGGTACAGAAGGTTGCGGCGGTGGAAAAGTGATTTTTGTGGCTCTTTGCGATCGATCTAGGGTATAAGAGTATATATAGGCGGAAGAAGTACGTCAGTGGAGCTACGAGGGGCCCACGATGATGGGGGCGCACCTATCCCCCTGGGCGCGCCCTCCTACCTCGTGGCCGCCTTGTGGCATTCCAGACTTCAACTCCAAGTCTTCTGGTTTGCTTTCGGTCCAAGAAAGATCATCGTAAAGGTTTCATTCCGTTTGGATTCCGTTTGGTATTCCTTTTTGCGAAACTCTAGAATAGGCAAAAAAACAGCAACTGGGACTGGGCCTCCGGTTAATAGGTTAGTCCAAAAATAATATAAAGGAGCATATTAAAACCCATTAAACATCCAAAATAGATAATAATATAGCATGAAACAATCAAAAATTATAGATACATTAGAGACGTATCAAGCATCCCCAAGCTTAATTACCGCTCGTCCTCGAGTAGGTAAATGATAAAAACAGAATTTTTGATGTGGAATGCTACCTAACATAATTATCAATGTAATTTTCTTTATTGTGGCATGAATGTTCAGATCCGAAAGATTCAAGACAAAAGTTTAATATTGACATAAAAATAATAATACTTCAAGCATACTAACAAAGTAATCATGTCTTCTCAAAATAACATGGCCAAAGAAAGCTATCCCTACAAAATCATATAGTCTGGCTATGCTCTATCTTCATCACACAAAATATTTAAATCATGCACAACCCCGATGACAAGCCAAGAAATTGTTTCATACTTTTGATGTTCTCAAACTTTTTGAATCTTCACGCAATACATGAGCGTGAGCCATGTACATAGCACTATAGGTGGAATAGAATGGTGGTTGTGGAGAAGACAAGAAGGAGAAGATAGTCTCACATCAACTAGGCGTATCAACGGGCCATGGAGATGCCCATCAATAGATATCAATGTGAGTGAGTAGGGATTGCCATGCAATGGATGCACTAGAGATATAAGTGTATGAAAGCTCAAAAAGAAACTAAGTGGGTGTGCATCCAACTCGCTTGCTCACGAAGACCTAGGGCATTTTGAGGAAGCCCATCATTGGAATATACAAGCCAAGTTCTATAATGAAAAATTCTCACTAGTATATGAAAGTGACAAATTAGGAGACTCTCTATCATGAAGATCATGGTGCTACTTTGAAGCACAAGTGTGGAAAAAGGATAGTAGCATTGCCCCTTCTCTCTTTTTCTCTCATTTTTTATTTATTTGGGCATTTTCTCTCTTTTTTATGGCCTCTTTTTTCTCTTTTTTTATTTTTCGTCCAGAGTCTCATCCCGACTTGTGGGGGAATCATAGTCTCCATCATCCTTTCCTCACATGGGACAATGCTCTAATAATGATGATCATCACATTTTTATTTACTTACAACTCAAGAATTACAACTCGATACTTAGAAAAAAATATGATTCTATGTGAATGCCTCCGGTGGTGTACCGGGATGTGCAATGAATCAAGAGTGACATGTATGAAAAATTATGAACTGTGGCTTTGCCACAAATACGATGTCAACTACATGATCATGCAAAGCAATATGACAATGATGAAGCGTGTCATAATAAACGGGACGGTGGAAATTTGCACGACAGTATATCTCGGAATGGCTATGGAAATGCCATAATGGGTAGGTATGGTGGCTGTTTTGAGGAAGGTAAATGGTGGGTTTATGGTACCGGCGAAAGTTGCGCGGTACTAGAGAGGATAGCAACGGTGGAAGGGTGAGAGTGCGTATAATCCATGGACTCAACATTAGTCATAAAGAACTCACATACTTATTGCAAAAATCTATTAGTTATCAAAACGAAGTACTACGCACATGCTCCTAGGGGGATAGATTGGTAGGAAAAGACCATCACTCATCCCCGACTGCCACTCATAAGGAAGATAATCAAAAATTAAATCATGCTCCGACTTCATCACATAACGGTTCACCATACGTGCATGCTACGAGAATCACAAACTTTAACACAACTATCTCTCAAATTCACAACTACTCAACTAGCATGACTCTAATATCACCATCTTCATATCTCAAAACAATCATAAGGAATCAAACTTCTCATAGTATTCAATGCACTTTATATGAAAGTTTTTATTATACCCATCTTGGATGCCCATCATATTAGGACTAATTTTATAGCCAAAGAAAACTACCAAGCTGTTCTAAAAGACTCCCAAAATAATATAAGTGTGGCATGAGAGATCAATAATTTCTACAAAATAAAACCACCACCGTGCTCTAAAAAGATATAAGTGAAGCACTAGAGCAAAATTATCTAGCTCAAAAGATATAAGTGAAGCACATAGAGTATTCTAATAAATTCCGATTCATGTGTGTCTCTCCCAAAAGGTGTGTACAGCAAGGATGACTGTGGTAAAATAAAAAGCAAAGAAACACATCATAAGCGATGCTCCAAGCAAAACACATATCGTGTGGTGAATAAAAATATAGCCTCAAGTAAAGTTACCGATAGACGAAGAAGAAAGAGGGGATGCCTTCCGGGGCATCCCCAAGCTTAGGCTTTTGGTTGTCATTGAATTTTACCTTGGGGTGCCTTGGGAATCCCCAATCTTAGGCTCTTGCCACTCCTTATTCCAAAATCCATCAAATCTTTACCCCAAAACATGAAAACTTCACCACACAAAACTTCAACAGAAAATCGCATGAGCTCCGTTAGTATAAGAAAATAAATCACCACTTTAAGGTACTGTAATGAACTCATTATTTATTTATATTGGTGTTATACCTACTCTATTCCAACTTCTATATGGTTCATACCCCCCGATACTAGCCATAGATGCATCAAAATAAGCAAACAACACACGCAAAACAGAATCTGTCAAAAACAGAACAGTCTGTAGTAATCTGTAGGTTTTGAATACTTATGTAACTCCAAAAATTCTTAACAATTAGTAAGACCAGGATAAAAAGTATATTGATCTACTGCAGTTGGAATTGGTATTTTATCGCTCTTTGGTAAAAAATGAAAATTATTTTCGTGAGCGCATACTTTCTGTTTTTATCAGCAAGATCAAACAACAATCACCCAAGAAGATCCTAAAGGATTTACTTGGCACAAACACTAATTAAAACACAAAAAACACAATCATAATAGAGGATAGATGAATTATTTATTACTAAACAGTAAAAAAAATCAAAGAACAAAAATAAAATTGGGTTGCCTCCCAACAAGCGCTATCGTTTAACGCCCCTAGCTAGGCATAAAAACAAGAATAGATCTAGGTATTGTCATCTTTGGTATGCCATCCATAAGTGGCTCTCATAATAGATTCATAAGGCAATTTAATTTTATTCCTAGGAAAGTGTTCCAATGCCTTTCCTTAACGGAAATTGGAATCTAATATTTCCTTCTTTCATGTCAATAATTGCACCAATCGTTCTAAGGAAAGGTCTACCAAGAATAATAGGACATGTAGGATTGCAATCTACATCAAGAACAATGAAATCTACGGGCACATAATTCCTATTTGCAACAATAAGAACATCATTAATCCTTCCCATAGGTTTCTTAATGGTGGAATCCGCAAGATGCAAATTTAAAGAACAACCATCAAATTCACGGAAACCTAGCACATCACACAAAGTTTTTGGAATCGTGGAAACACTAGCACCCAAATCACACAAAGCATAGCATTCATAATCTTTAATCTTAATTTTAATAGTAGGTTCCCACTCATCATAAAGTTTTCTAGGGATAGAAACTTCTAGTTCAAGCTTTTCTTCATAGGATTGCATTAAAGCATCAACGATATGTTTAGTAAAAGCTTTATTTTGATTATAAGCATGAGGATAATTTAACACAGATTGCAACAAGGAAATACAATCTATCAAAGAGCAATTATCATAATTAAATTCCTTGAAATCCAAAATAGTGGGTTCATTGCTATGTAAAGTTTTGACCTCTTCAATCCCACTTTTATTAAGTTTTGCATCAAGATCTAAAAACTCCGAATCATTGGGACGCCTTCTAACTAAAGTTGACTCATCTCCAGTCCCATCTTTATCAAGATTCATATTGGAAAACATAGATTTAATAGGAGTCACATCAATCACTTTCAGATCTTCATCATTATTATCATGAAAACTAGAAGAACACGCTTTCACAAAGCAATCTTTTTTAGCACGCATCCTAGCGGTTCTTTATTTGCACTCATCAATGGAAATTCTCATGGCTTTGAGAGACTCATTGATATCATGTTTAGGTGGAATAGATCTAAGTTTCAAATAATAAACATCAAGAGAAATTCTATCCACATTCCTAGCCAACTCATTAATCTTAAGCAATTTTTCTTCAACCAAAGCATTGAAATTCTTTTGCGAACTCATAAATTCTTTAACACTAACCTCAAAATTAGAGGGCATCTTATTAAAATTTACATAAGAGTTGTTGTAGGAATTACCACAATTATTAGAGGAATTACTAGGAAACGGCCTAGAATTAAAATTTCCTCTATACGTGTTGCTACCAAAATTGTTCCAACCAACAAAATTCACATCCATAGATTCATTATTATTCTCAATCAAAGTGGACAAAGGCATATTATTAGGATCAGAAGAAACACTTTCATTAGCAAACAATTTCATAAGTTCATCCATCTTTCCACTCAAAATATTAATCTCTTCAATCGCATGAACTTTTTTACTAGTTGATCTTTCGGTGTGCCATTGAAAATAATTAACCATAATATTGTCTAGGAGTTTAGTAGCTTCTCCTAAAGTGATTTCCATAAAAGTGCCTCACGTGGCCGAATCTAAAAGATTTCTAGAAGCAAAATTCAATCCGGCATAAAATTTTTGTATAATCATCCACAGATTCAAACCATGTGTAGGGCAATTATGGATCATTAATTTCGTCCTGTACCAAGCTTGTGCAACATGCTCATGATCAAGTTGCTTAAAATTCATAATATCGTTCATAAGAGAGATGATCTTAGCGGGAGCAAAATAGTTAGAGATAAAAGCATCTTTGCACTTATTCTATGAATCAATACTATTTTTAGGCAAAGAAGAGAACCAAGTTTTAGCACGATCTCTAAGGAAAACAGAAATAGCTTCAGTTTAACAATATCATTATCCACATATATTTCTTCTTTTGCATATCACACAAATCAACAAAGTTGTTTATATGGGTAGCGGCATCTTCACTAGGAAGGCCAGAAAATTGATCTTTCATAACAAGATTCAACAAAGCGATATTAATTTCACAAGATTCGGCATCGGCAGTAGGAGCAATCGGAGTGCTAATAAAATCATTGTTGTTGGTATTGGAAAAGTCACACAATTTGGTATTATCTTGAGCCATCGTGACAAACAGTCAATCCAACACACAAGCGCACAAGAAGCAAGCAAAAAGAGACGAACAGAAGAGGGGTAAATAGAAGGCAAAGGTTTTCGAAAATCATTTTAGAAGTGGGGGAGAGGAAAATGAGGAGCGAATGGCAAATAATGTAATGCAATGGAGAAGAGTTTATGATGGGTACTTGGTATGTCTTGACTTGGCATAGATCTCCCCGGCAACGGCGCCAGAAATCCTTCTTGCTACCTCTTGAGCATGCGTTGGTTTTCCCTTGAAGAAGAAAGGGTGATGCAGCAAAATAGTGTAAGTATTTCCCTTAGTTTTTGAGAACCAAGGTAGGAGACAACGCACAAGTCACCTAGTACCTGCACAAACAATCAAGAACCTTGCAACTAAAGCAATAAAGGGGTTGTCAATCCCTTCACAGTCACTCGCAAAAGTGAGATCTGATAGATAGTAAAGTAAATATTTTTGGTGTTTTTGTTGTATAGATTGGAAAGTAAAGATTGCAAAATAGTAAACGAGATGCAATGTAAATAAATGAGATGCAATATAATAAGAAAGAGACCCGGGGGCCATAGGTTTTGCTAGTGGCTTCTTTCAACATAGCATGTATTACGGTGGGTGAACAAATTATTGCCGAGCAATTGATAGAAAAGCGCATAGTTATGAGAATATCTAGGCAATGATCATGAATATAGGCATCACATCTGTGTCAAGTAGATCGAAACGATTCTGCATCTACTACTATTACTCCACACATCGACCGCTATCCAGCATGCATCTAGAGTATTAAGTTCATAAGAACAGAGTAACGCTTTAAGCAAGATGACATGATGTAGAGGGATAAATTCAAACAATATGATATAAACCCCATATTTTTTATCCTCGATGGCAACAATACAATACGTGCCTTGCTGCCCCTACTGTCACTGGGAAAGGACACCGCAAGATTGAACCCAAAGCTAAGCACTTCTCCCATTGCAAGAAAGATCAATCTAGTAGGCCAAACTAAACCGATAATTCGAAGGGACTTGCAAATATATCAAATCATGCATATAAGAATTCAGAGAAGAACCAAATAATTTTCATAGATAATCTTGTTCATAAACCCACAATTCATTGGATCTCGGCAAACACACCGCAAAAGAGTATTACATCGAATAGATCTCCAAGAACATCGAGGAGAACTTTGTATTTGGAATCAAAGTGAGAGAAGAAGCCATCTAGATAATAACTATGGACCCGGAGGTCTGTGGTAAACTACTCACGCTTCATCGGAGAGGCTATTGTGTTGATGTAGAAGCCCTCCGTGATCGATTCCCCCTCCGGCAGATCACCGGAGAAGGCCCTGAGATGGGATCTCATGGGTACAGAAGGTTGCGGCGGTGGAAGTTTTTGTGGCTCTCTACTACCGATCTAGGGTATAAGAGTATATATAGGCGGAAGAAGTACGTCGGTGGAGCTAAGTGGGGCCCACGAGGATGGGGGCATGCCTACCCCCTAGGCGCGCCCTCCTGCCTCGTGGCCGCCTCGTGGCATTCCAGACTTCAACTCCAAGTCTTCTGGTTTGCTTTCGGTCCAAGAAAGATCATCGCGAAGGTTCCATTCCGTTTGGTATTCCTTTTCTCTGAAACTCTAAAATAGGCACAAAAAATAGCAACTGGCACTGGGCCTCCGGTTAATGGGTTAGTCCCAAAAATAATATAAAATAGCATATTAAAGCCCATTAAACATCCAAAACAAATAATAATATAGCATGAAATAATCAAAAATTATAGATACGTTGGAGACGTATCAATGATATGAAACTTCTACGCTTGAATGAATGCAACTTATGATACAAAAAGAGTAGATGACAATATTGTTGGGGAACACAATATTTCACAAATATTACCTACGATCACGCAAGATCTATCTAGGAGATGCATAGCAACGAGAAGGAAGAGTGTGTCTACGTACCCTCGTAGACCGAAAGCGGAAGCGTTTAGTAACGCGGTTGATGTAGACGAACATCTTCACGATCCAACCGATCCAAGTACCGAACATACGGCACCTCCGTGTTCTGCACACGTTCAGCACGATGACGTCCCTCGAGCTCTTGATCCAGTTGAGGACGAGGGAGAGTTCCGTCAGCACCAGTGTGGCTACGGTGATGATGAAGTTACCGGTGCATGGCTTCGCCTAAGCACTACGATGATATGACCAAGGTGTGTCGTGATACGTCTCCAATGTATCTATAATTTTTATTGCTCCATGCTATATTATCTACTGTTTTGGGCAATATTGGGCTTTATTTTCCACTTTTATATTACTTTTGGGACTAACCTATTAACCGGAGGCCCAGCCCAGATTTGCTGTTTTTTTGCCTATTTCAGTGTTTCGAAGAAAAGGAATATCAAACGAAGTCGAAACGGAACGAAATGAACTGGAGAAGTTAATTTTGGAAGGAAAGCAACCCAGGGAACTTGGACTGCACGTCAGGGGAGACACGGGCTTCCCACGAGGGTGGGGGCGCGCCCACCCCCCTAGGGCGCGTCGTCCTGCCTCGTGGGGCCCCCGTGGCTCCTCCGACGTGTTGGAAATATGCCCTAGAGGCAATAATAAATTAGTTATTATTATATTTCCTTGTTCATGATAATCGTTTATTATCCGTGCTATAATTGTATTGATAGGAAACACAGATACATGTGTGGATACATAGACAACACCATGTCCCTAGTAAGCCTCTAGTTGACTAGCTCGTTGATCAATAGATAGTCATGGTTTCCTGATCATGGACATTGGATGTCATTGATAACGGGATCACATCATTAGGAGAATGATGTGATGGACAAGACCCAATCCTAAGCCTAGCACAAGATCGTGTAGTTCGTATGCTAAAGCTTTTCTAATGTCAAGTATCATTTCCTTAGACCATGAGATTGTGCAACTCCCGGATACCGTAGGAATGCTTTGGGTGTACCAAACGTCACAACGTAAATGGGTGGCTATAAAGGTGCACTACGGGTATCTCCGAAAGTGTCTGTTGGGTTGGCATGAATCGAGACTGGGATTTGTCACTCCGTGTATACAAAGAGGTATCTCTGGGCCCACTCGGTAGGACATCATCATAATGTGCACAATGTGACCAAGGAGTTGATCACGGGATGATGTGTTACGGAACGAGTAAAGAGACTTGCCGGTAACAAGATTGAACAAGGTATCGGGATACCGACGATCGAATCTCGGGCAAGTATCGTACCGATAGACAAAGGGAATTGTATACGGGATTGGTTGAATCCTTGACATCGTGGTTCATGCGATGAGATCATCGTGGAACATGTGGGAGCCAACATGGGTATCTAGATCCCGCTGTTGGTTATTGACCAGAGAGATGTCTCGGTCATGTCTGCATGCTTCCCGAGCCCGTAGGGTCTACACACTTAAGGTTCGATGATGCTAGGGTTATAGGGAAAGTATGTATGCGGTTACCGAATGTTGTTCGGAGTCCCGGATGAGGTCCGGGACGTCACTAGGAGTTCCGGAATGGTCCGGAGGTAAATATTGATATATAGGAAGTGAGGATTTGGCCACCGGAAGTGTTCCGGGCATCACCGGTAATCTACCGGGACCACCGGAAGGGTCCGGGGGTCCACCGGGAGGGGCCACCAGCCCCAGAGGCTTGCGTGGGCCAATAGTGGGAAGGGACCAGCCCCTAGGTGGGCTGGGGTGCCCCACCAAGGCCCAAGGCGCCTCAAGAGAAGAGGGGGAAGAGGGAGGGGGGGGGGGGCAAACCCTAGGGCAGATGGGCCCTAAGGCCCACCCCAGGTGCGCCTCCCCCTCTCCCCCCTTTTTGGCCGCCACCCTAGATGGGATCTGGGGCTGCCGCACCCCTTGGAGTGGGAACCCTAGAGGGGGCGCAACCCCCTTCCACCCTATATATAGTTGAGGTCTAGGGGCTGCCCAACAGATGAGTTATTCTCTCCTAGGCACAGCCATACCTCTCTCCCTCCTCGTCTCTCGTAGTGCTTGGCGAAGCCCTGCTGGAGTTTCGCGCTCCTCCACCACCACCACACCGTCGTGCTGCTGCTGGACAGAGTCTTCCCAACCTCTCCCTCTCTCCTTGCTGGATCAAGGCATGGGAGACGTCACCGGGCTGTACGTGTGTTGAACGCGGAGGCGCCGTTGTTCGGCGCTTAGATCGGAATCGACCGCGATCTGAATCGCTGCGTGTACAACACCATCAACCCCATTCTCTTGAACGCTTCCGCTTAGCGATCTACAAGGGTATGTAGATGCACTCCTCTCTCTCGTTGCTAGTCTCTCCATAGATTGATCTTGGTGACACGTAGGAATTTTTTTGAATTTCTGCTACGATCCCCAAAAGTGGCATCATGAGCAAGGTCTATGCATAGTTTCTATGCACGAGTAGAACACAAAGATGTTGTGGGCGATGATTTGTTCAATTTGCTTACCGTTACTAGTCTTATCTTGATTCGGCGGCATCGTGGAATGAAGCGGCACGAACCGACCTTACACGTACACTTACGTGAGACTAGTTCCACCGACTGACATGCACTAGTTGCATAAGGTGGCTGGCGGGTGTCTGTCTCTCCCACTTTAGTCGGATCGGATTCGATGAAAAGGGTCCTTATGAAGGGTAAATAGCAATTGGCATATCACATTGTGGTTTTGGCGTAGGTAAGAAACGTTCTTGCTAGAAACTTATAGCAGCCACGTAAAACATGCAACAACAATTAGAGGACGTCCAACTTGTTTTTGCAGGGTATGCTACGTGATGTGATATGGCCAAAAGGATGTGATGAATGATATATGTGATGTATGAGATTGATCATGTTCTTGTAATAGGAATCACGACTTGCATGTCGATGAGTATGACAACTGGCAGGAGCCATAGGAGTTGTCTTAATTTATTTATGACCTACGTGTCAACATAAACGTCATGTAATTACTTTACTTTATTGCTAAACCGTTAGCCATAGTAGTAGAAGTAATAGATGACGAGACAACTTCATGAAGACACGATGATGGAGATCATGGTGTCATGCCGGTGACGATGATGATCATGGCGCCCCGAAGATGGAGATCAAAAGGAGCAAAATGATATTGGCCATATCATGTCACTATTTGATTGCATGTGATGTTTATCATGTTTTACATCTTATTTGCTTAGAACGACGGTAGCTTAAATAAGATGATCCCTCGCCATAATTTCAAAAAAAGTGTTCCCCCTAACTGTGCACCGTTGCTAAGGTCCGTTGTTCCGAAGCACCACGTGATGATCGGGTGTGATAGATTCTAACGTTCACATACAAAGGGTGTAAGCCAGATTTACACACGTGAAACACTTAGGTTGACTTGACGAGCCTAGCATGTACAGACATGGCCTCGGAACACAAGAGACCGAAAGGTCGAGCATGAGTCGTGTGGTAGATACGATCAACATGAAGATGTTCACCGATGTTGACTAGTCCGTCTCACGTGATGATCGGACACGGCCTAGTTGACTCGGATAATGTAATCACTTAGATGACTAGAGGGATGTCTATCTGAGTGGGAGTTCATTGAATTATCAAATGAACTTAATTATCATGAACATAGTCAAAAGGACTTTGCAAATTATGTCGAAGCTCACGCTTTAGTTCTACTGTTTTAGATATGATCCTAGAGAAAATTTAGTTGAAAGTTGATAGTAGCAATTATGCGGACTGGGTCCGTAAACCGAGGATTGTCCTCATTGCTGCACAGAAGGATTATGTCCTTAATGCACCGCTCAGTGTGCTGATCCTCGAGCGTCGTCTGTAGATGTTGGGAAACATCTGACATACACATTTTGATGACTACGTGATAGTTCAATGTGAATGCTAACGGTTTAGAATTGTGGCACCAAAGACGTTTTGAAATGTCGCAGAACATATGAGATGTTCCAAAGACTGAAATTGGGATTTCAGACTAGTGCCCACGTCAAGAGGTATGAGACCTCTGACAAGTTTCTTAAGCCCGCAAACTAAGGGAGAAAACTCAATCGTTGAGCATGTGCTCAGATTGTCTGAGTACTACAATCGCTTGAATTGAGTGGGAGTTAATCTTCCAGATGAGATGGTGATGGTTCTCTATAGTCACTGCCACCAAGCTATTAGAGCTTCGTGATGAACTATAACATATCAGGGATATACATGATGATCCTTGAGCAACTCGCGATGTTTGACACCGCGAAAGTAGAAATCAAGTAGGAGCATCAATTGTTGATGGTTAAACCACTAGTTTCAAGAAGGGCAAGGGAAAGAAGGGATACTTCATGAGACGGAAAATCAGTTGCTGCTCTAGTGAAGAAACCCAAGGTTGAACCAAACCCGAGACTAAGTGCTTCTGTAATGAAGGGAACGGTCAATGAATCAGAACTACCCTAGATACTTGGTAGATGAGAAGGCTGGCAAGGTCGATAGAAGTATTTTGAAAATACATTATATTAATGTGTACTTTACTAGTACTCCTAGTAGCACCAGGGTATTAAAAATACCGGTTCAGTTGCTAAGTGTTAGTAACTCGAAATAAAAGGCTACGGAATAAACGGAGACTTGCTGAAGGTGAGATGACGATATGTGTTGGAAGTGTTTCCAAAGGTTGATATGATCAAGCATCACATGCTCCCTCTACCATCGAGATTGGTGTTAAACCTAAATAATTGTTATTTGGTATTTGCGTTGAGCATAGACATGATTGGATCATGTTTATGGCAATATGGTTATTCAATTAAGGAGAATAATGGTTACTCTGTTTATTTGAATAATACCTTCAATGGTCTTGCACCTAAAATGAATGGTTCATTGAATCTCGATCGTAGTGATACACATGTTCATGCCAAAAGATATAAGATAGTAATGATAGTACCACATACTTGTGGCACTGCCATTTGAGTCATGTTGGTATAAAACGCATGAAGAAGCTCCATGTTGATGGATCTTTGGACTCACTCGTTTTTTGAAGATTGGGACATGCGAACCATGTCTATTGGTAGATATGCATGAAGAAACTCCATGCAGATGGATCATTTGGACTCACTTGATTTTGAATCACTTGAGACATGCAAATCATACCACATGGTCAAGATGACTGAAAGGCCTTTTCAGTAAGATGGAACAAGAAAGCGACTTGTTGGAAGTATTACATTTTGATGTGTGCAGTCCAATGAGTGCTGAGGCACGCAGTGGATATCATTATGTTCTTACTTCACAGATGATTTGAGTAGATGCTGAGTATATTTACTCGATGAAACACAAGTCTGAATTATCGAAAGGTTCAAGTAATTTCAGAGTGAAGTTGAAGATCGTCGTGACAAGATGATAAAATGTCTATGATATGATCATAGAGATGAATGTCTGAGTTACGAGTTTGCACACAATTAAGACATTGTGGAAATCATTTCACAACTAATACCGCCTGGACCACCATAGTGTGATGGTGTGTCCGAACATCATAACTGCACCATATTG
Organism: Triticum urartu; assembly: GCF_003073215.2. NCBI lineage: Eukaryota > Viridiplantae > Streptophyta > Magnoliopsida > Poales > Poaceae > Triticum > Triticum urartu. The sequence continues at coordinate 568,780,903 of NC_053022.1, read as the reverse complement.
GATATGGTGCATACCATGATGTCTCTTATCGAATTACCACTATAATTTACGGGTTAGGCATTAGAGACAACCGCACTCACTTTAAATAGGGCACCACACAATTCCGTTGAGACGACACCGTATGAACTATAGGTTTAGAGAAACCTAAGCTGTCGTTTCTTAAAAGTTTGGGGCTGCGATGCTTATGTGAAAAAGTTTCAGGATGATAAGCTCGAACCCAAAGCGGATAAATGCATCTTCATAGAATACCCAAAAATAGTTGGGTATACCTCCTATTTCAGATCCGGAAGCAAAAGTGATTGTTTCTAGAAACGGGTCCTTTCTCGAGGAAAAGTTTCTCTTGAAAGAATTGAGTGGGAGGATGGTGGAGACTTGATGAGGTTATTGAACCGTCACTTCAACTAGTGTGTAGCAGGGCACAGGAAGTTGTTCCTGTGGCACCTATACCAATTGAAGTGGAAGCTTATGATAGTGATCATGAAACTTCGGATCAAGTCACTACCAAACCTCATAGGTCGACAAGGATGTGTACTACTTCAGAGTGGTACGTAATTCTGTCTTGGAAGTCATGTTGCTAGACAACAATGAACCTACGAGCTATGGAGAAGCGATGGTGGGCCCAGATTCCGACAAATGGCTCGAGGCCATAAAATCCGAGAGAGGATCCATGTATGAAAACAAAGTGTAGACTTTGAAAGAACTACTTGATGGTCGTAAGGCCGTTGGGTACAGATGGATTTTAAAAGGAAGACGGACAATGATGGTAAGTGTCACCATTAAGAAAGCTCGACTTGTCATTAAGATGTTTTCCGACAAGTTCAAAGGAGTTGACCACGATGAGACTTTCTCACTCGTAGCGATGCTTAGAGTCTATTGGAATTATGTTAGCAGTTACTGCATTATTTATGAAATATTGCAGATAGGATGTCAAAACATTGTTTCCTCGACGTTTTTCCTGAGGAAAGGTTGTATGTGATACAACCAGAAGGTTTTATCAATCCTGAAAGATGCTAACAAGTATGCAAAGCTCCAACAATCCTTCTAAGGACTAGAGTAAGCATCTCGAAATTGGAATGTACGCTTTGATGAGATGATCAAAGATTTTGGGTTTATACAAAGTTTATGAGAAACTTGTATTTCCAAAGAAGTGAGTGGGAGCACTATAGATTTTTTGATGAGTATATGTTGTTTACATATTGTTGATCAGAAATGATGTAGAATTTCTGGAAAGCATGCAGGGTTATTTGAAAAGTGTTTTCAATGGAAAATCTGGATTAAGCTACTTGAACGTTGAGCATCAAGATCTATAAGGATAGATCAAAACGCTTAATATTACTTTCAAATGAATACATACCGTGACAAGATTTTTGAAGGAGTTCAAAATAGATCAGCAAAGAAGGAGTTCTTGGTTGTGTTACAAGGTGTGAGCATTGAGTAAGACTCAAGACCTGATCACGGAAGAAGAGAGAGAAAGGACGAAGGTCGCCCCCTATGCTTTAGACGTAGGCTCTACAGTATGCTATGATGTGTACCGCACCTGAAGTGTGCCTTGCCATGAGTTAGTCAAGGGGTATAAGAGCGATCCAGGAATGGATCACACGAAAGCAGTCGAACTTATCCTTAGTAACTAGTGGACTAAGGAATTTTCTCGATTATGGAGGTGGTAAAAGAGTTCGTCGTAAAGGGTTACGTCGATGCAAACTTTGACACTAATCCGGGTGACTCTGAGTAGTAAACCAGATTCGTATAGTAGAACAGTTATTTGGAATAGCTCCAAGTAGCGCGTGGTAGCTGCATCTACAAAGATGACATAGAGATTTGTAAAGCACACATGGATCTGAAAGGTTCAGACTCATTGACTAATAAACCTCTCTCACAAGCAAGATATGAACAAACCCCATGGGTGTTGGATTCATTGCAATCACATAGTGATGTGAACTAGATTATTGACTCTAGTGCAAGTGGGAGACTGTTGGAAATATGCCCTAGAGGCAATAATAAATTAGTTATTATTATATTTCCTTGTTCATGATAATCGGTTATTATCCATGCTAGAATTTTATTGATAGGAAACACAGATACATGTGTGGATACATAGACAACACCATGTCCCTAGTAAGCCTCTAGTTGACTAGCTCGTTGATCAATAGATGGTCATGGTTTCCTGATCATGGACATTGGATGTCATTGATAACGGGATCACATCATTAGGAGAATGATGTGATGGACAAGACCCAATCCTAAGCCTAGCACAAGATCGTGTAGTTCGTATGCTAAAGCTTTTCTAGTGTCAAGTATCATTTCCTTAGACCATGAGATTGTGCAACTCCCGGATACCGTAGGAATGCTTTGGGTGTACCAAACGTCACAACGTAAATGGGTGGCTATAAAGGTGCACTACGGGTATCTCCAAAAGTGTCTGTTGGGTTGGCACGAATCGAGACTGGGATTTGTCACTCCGTGTATACAGAGAGGTATCTCTGGGCCCACTCGGTAGGACATCATCATAATGTGCACAATGTGACCAAGGAGTTGATCACGGGATGATGTGTTACGGAACAACTAAAGAGACTTGCCGGTAACAAGATTGAACAAGGTATCGGGATACCGACGATCGAATCTCGGGCAAGTATCGTACCGATAGACAAAGGGAATTGTATACGGGATTGGTTGAATCCTTGACATCGTGGTTCATGCGATGAGATCATCGTGGAACATGTGGGAGCCAACATGGGTATCTAGATCCCACTGTTGGTTATTGACCAGAGAGATGTCTCGGTCATGTCTGCATGATTCCCGAGCCCGTAGGGTCTACACACTTAAGGTTCGATGATGCTAGGGTTATAGGGAAAGTATGTACGCGGTTACCGAATGTTGTTCGGAGTCCCAGATGAGATCCAGGACGTCACGAGGAGTTTCGGAATGGTCCGGAGGTAAATATTGATATATAGGAAGTGAGGATTTGGCCACCGGAAGTGTTCCGGGCATCACCGGTAATCTACCGGGACCACCGGAAGGGTCCCGGGGTCCACCGGGAGGGGCCACCAGCCCCAGAGGCTTGCGTGGGCCAATAGTGGGAAGGGACCAGCCCCTAGGTGGGCCGGGGCGCCCCACCAAGGCCCAAGGCACCTCAAGAGAAGAGGGGGGGGCAAACCCTAGGGCAGATGGGCCCTAAGGCCCACCCCAGGTGCGCCTCCCCCTCTCCCCCCTTTTTGGCCGCCACCCTAGATGGGATCTGGGGCTGCTGCACCCCTTGGGGTGGGAACCCTAGAGGGGGTGCAACCCCCTTCCCCCTATATATAGTTGAGGTCTAGGGCTGCCCAACAGATGAGTTATTCTCTCCTAGGCACAGCCATACCTCTCTCCCTCCTCGTCTCTCGTAGTGCTTGGCGAAGCCCTGCTGGAGTTCCACGCTCCTCCACCACCACCACACCATTGTGCTGCTGCTGGACAGAGTCTTCCCAACCTCTCCCTCTCTCCTTGCTGGATCAAGGCATGGGAGACGTCACCGGGCTGTACGTGTGTTGAACGCGGAGGCGCCGTTGTTCGGCGCTTAGATCGGAATCGACCGCGATCTGAATCGCTGCGTGTATGACACCATCAACCCCATTCTCTTGAACGCTTCCGCTTAGCGATCTACAAGGGTATGTAGATGCACTCCTCTCTCTCGTTGCTAGTCTCTCCATAGATTGATCTTGGTGACACGTAGGAATTTTTTTGAATTTATGCTACGATCCCCAAATGTGGCATCATGAGCTAGGTCTATGCGTAGTTTATATGCACGAGTAGAACACAAAGATGTTGTGGGTGATGATTTGTTCAATTTTCTTACCGTTACTAGTCTTATCTTGATTCGGCGGCATCGTGGGATGAAGCGGCCCGAACCGACCTTACACGTACACTTACGTGAGATTGGTTCCACCGACTGACATGCACTAGTTGCATAAGGTGGCTGGCGGGTGTCTGTCTCTCCCACTTTAGTCGGATCGGATTCGATGAAAAGGGTCCTTATGAAGGGTAAATAGCAATTGGCATATCACGTTGTGGTTTTGGCGTAGGTAAGAAACGTTCTTGCTAGAAACCCATCGCAGCCACATAAAACATGCAACAACAATTAGAGGACGTCCAACTTGTTTTTGCAGGGTATGCTACGTGATGTGATATGGCCAAAGGATGTGATGAATGATATATGTGATGTATGAGATTGATCATGTTCTTGTAATAGGAATCACGACTTGCATGTCGATGAGTATGACAACTGGCAGGAGCCATAGGAGTTGTCTTAATTTATTTATGACCTACGTGTCAACATAAACGTCATGTAATTACTTTACTTTATTGCTAAACCGTTAGCCATAGTAGTAGAAGTAATAGATGACGAGACAACTTCATGAAGACACGATGATGAAGATCATGGTGTCATGCCGGTGACGATGATGATCATGGTGCCCCGAAGATGGAGATCAAAAGGAGCAAAATGATATTGGCCATATCATGTCACTATTTGATTGCATGTGATGTTTATCATGTTTTACATCTTATTTGCTTAGAATGACGGTAGCTTAAATAAGATGATCCCTCGCCATAATTTCAAGAAAGTGTTCCCCCTAACTGTGCACCATTGCTGAGGTCCGTTGTTCCGAAGCACCACGTGATGATCGGGAGTGATAGGTTCTAACGTTCGCATACAACGGGTGTAAGCCAGATTTACACACGCAATACACTTAGGTTAACTTGACGAGCCTAGCATATACAGACATGGACTCGGAACACGGAAGACCGAAAGGTCGAACATGAGTCGTATAGTGGATACGATCAACATGAAGATGTTCACCGATGATGACTAGTCCGTCTCACGTGATGATCGGACACGGCCTAGTTGACTCGGATCATGTATCACTTAGATGACTAGAGGGATGCCTGTCTGAGTGGGAGTTCATTGAATTATCAAATGAACTTAATTATCATGAACATAGTCAAAAGGACTTTGCAAATTATGTCGAAGTTCACGCTTTAGTTCTACTGTTTTAGATATGATCCTAGAGAAAATTTAGTTGAAAGTTGATAGTAGCAATTATGCGGACTGGGTCCGTAAACTGAGGATTGTCCTCATTGCTGCGCAGAAGGATTATGTCCTTAATGCACCGCTCAGTGTGCTGATCCTCGAGCGTCGTCTGTAGATGTTGGGAAACATCTGACATACACGTTTTGATGACTACGTGATAGTTCATTGCGTAATGCTAACGGTTTAGAATTGTGGCACCAAAGACGTTTTGAAACGTCGCAGAACATATGAGATGTTCCAAAGACTGAAATTGGGATTTCAGACTAGTGCCAACGTCAAGAGGTATGACACCTCTGACAAGTTTCTTAAGCCCGCAAACTAAGGGAGAAAAGTTCAATCGTTGAGCATGTGCTCAGATTGTCTGAGTACTACAATCGCTTGAATTGAGTGGGAGTTAATCTTCCAGATGAGATGGTGGTGGTTCTCTATAGTCACTTGTAACACCCCGGATATGACTTTCCCAATATGTATTCCAACTCTTGCCGTTTCTGGCCTTAAGTTATTTTATTTTCTCGGGTCCGGGTCTTTGTCTCCATGTGTTGTTATCGTTGTCATGCATCTCATATCATGTCATCATGTGCCTTGCATTTGCATACGTGTTCATCTCATGCATTCGAGCATTTTCCCCGTTGTCCGTTTTGCATTCCGGCGCTCCGTTCTCCTCCGGTGGTCATTTCTACCTTTCTTTCGTGTGTGGGGATTAAACATTTCCGGATTGGACCTAGACTTGCCAAGCGGCCTTGGTTTACTACCGGTAGACCGCCTGTCAAGTTTCGTACCAATTGGACTTCGTTTGATGCTCCAACGGTTAACCGAGGGACCGAAAAGGCCTCGTGTGTGTTGCAGCCCAACACCCCTCCAATTTGGCCCAAAACCCACCAAAACCTGCTCCATCATCTAGAGCATTCGATCACGATCACGTGGCCGAAAACCGCACCTCATTTGGACTCTCCTAGCTCCCTCTATGCCTTTATATAGACCCCCTCTTCCAAATCCGGATCTCTCCCCCGTCCAAACCCTAAATTCCACCTCGCGCCGGCCGGACATGTCCGTCCCCGGCCGGACGAAATCGCCCCGCCAACCGCGAGCCGCCATGTGGGCAACCGCGCCCACATCGCCGCCTCCTCCCGCCGCCGGCCCGCTCGGCCCGCGAGGGGCCCTCCCGGCCCACGCGCGTGTCGCCGCCCGCGCCTTTGCCCCGCCGCCGCCATCTACCGCTCCGGCGGCCAGCCCCTCCGCAGACGCCATCGCCGGCGGGCTCCGTTGCTTCCTCTGGCGAGCTCCCCGCCGTCCGACGCGCCGTCAAGCCGCGCCGGCGTCGCGCCCGACCGCCGCCTCGTCGTCCGAGCCCTCCTCCGCACCTCCTCGCGCCGAGAAGCGTCAAGTCCGGCGACCCCGACGACTCCGGCCACCTCCATCGACTCCGAGCTCCGTTCCGGCGAACCTCGACTTACGCGCCCGATCTGGATCTGGATCTGAGGGTTGACTTTTGCCCGAAACCCTAGTTCATATGCCCTTTTTCATCGTGCCGTAACTTTGTATCCGTAACTCCGTTTTGGGCATATAGCATATCAAAATGTTCGACTCAGAGAGTACATCATTTTGTTCCATTGCATCATTTTCATTTGAGTTCATCTTGATGCCCGAAATGCTATTAGAAGAGGGCTACTTGAGATAATTGTCAGATCTGCTGCTCCATTTAGATATTTGTCATTTTTGTCATGATTATTGTGTGCATGATATGCCCTGGTGCTCTACATATGTTTTGTTAAGGGTTTTGCCATCTTTCCAGAGGTGCAACCCATGTATTTTTTTGATGTGTGTGGTGACTAGCACGAGCATGCAAAGTGAGGCACTTGGTAATGCTGTTTTCAGGGACTTAGCAATTCCACTAAGTCCTTGAGCTGTTTATCTCATATGGCCATATGTTCATGTTGTTTCCTAGTGATCTGTGCCTCTTTTGAGGATGATCAGTAAGGATGTTTTGTTAATCTTGTAGTTCTCTATCCATCCATGTCTTTGTTCGCAATTATGGAGCACCCTAGCTTGAGTCAATCGAGCTCTACTTTTGCTACTTCGTGAATCTGGGCAGATTGTCTACTTGTTAGCGATTTTGCCGAGGATGTTGTAGTTGATCCGTGCATGCTACGCTATTGTTCTTGCCATGTCTAGATTGCATTTTGTGTATTCTTGATGGATGTATGCTTAGCTTGTCATGACTTGCTCCATAGTGAGTGCATCGAGCTCGTAAACATGCCTACTTGATACCTATTTTCAGCATGTTACAGTTTTCACTAAGTCTAAGAACTGATTATGTTTTTGCCATGTTCACATGCATGCAATTGTATTTTCTAATCCCTTTTGGCTCAAGGTCACTAAGGGACTTTTGTTAAGCTCTTTGAGTAGCTCCATGCCATGCTTTACTTTGCCATGTTCAGGTCCTGTAGCATATAGTTTTCATGCTCCAAAGAGTGCTACCTGATCTGAAATTCCAGACAAGTGTTAATTTCACCAAGTCTGAAATCTGTTTGCCATATGCATTTTTGCCATGCTTGTTTGAACCTGTTAATGGATGAATTGTCCGTAGCTCAGTTCTAGACTTTTGTTAAGCATCATGAATGCATCCCTGCCATGTATTTTTGTGCCATGTTTGAGTGCTGTCGCATGTTTATCTTGTTGCATTTAGATGGCTACTTGCTGTAAAACGCACAACGTGGTCATATCTGAATTGCTTGCCATTTCCAAACTGTAACTCCGATTCCGGTGTTCTTTATATTGTTTTCAAGCAATTTCATCTCATCTTTCCAGTGGCACACTTGGATTCCCAAGTTGAGGCCAGGTTCATGCATTCCTTGTCACATCTTGCATATGCATCCCGCATCGCATCCCGCATAGCATATCATCTTTGCATCATATTGTTTGAGCTTTGCACGTGGTTGATTGTGTTCCGTTTTCTTGTTTGTCTTGTTTGGGTAGATCCGGGAGACGAGTTCGCTAACAAGGAGCCCGTTGAGTTTGCTTTAGAGGATCCAGTCAACTCTGACAACTTTGTAGGCAAGATGATCATACCCTCGAAATCACTACTATCTTTGCTATGCTAGATGCTCGCTCTTTTGCTATGCCAATGCTACGATGCCTACCACTTGCTTTCAAGCCTCCCAAATTGCCATGTTAAACCTCTAACCCACCATGTCCTAGCAAACCCTTGATTGGCTATGTTACCGCTTTGCTCAGCCCCTCTTATAGCGTTGCTAGTTGCATGTGAAGATTGGAGACCGTTCCTTGTTGGAACATTTTTTTACTTGTTGGGATATCATTATATTGCCATGTTATCTTAATGCATCTATATACTTGGTAAAGGGTGGAAGGCTCGGCCTCTCGCCTAGTGTTTTGTTCCACTCTTGCCGCCCTAGTTTCCGTCATATCGGTGTTATGTTCCCGGATTTTGCGTTCCTTACGCGGTTGGCTTATAATGGGAACCCCTTGACAGTCCGCCTTGAATAAAAGTCCTCCAGCAATGCCCAACCTTGGTTTTACCATTTGCCACCTAGCCTTTTCCCTTGGGTTTCGCGGACTCAAGGGTCATCTTATTTTAAACCCTCCTGGGCCAGTGCTCCTCTGAGTGTTGGTCCAACCTAGAGCACCGTGCGTGGCCGTCCCTTGGCAACTTGGGTTATGTTGGCTCCCGTATGCTTATCTTATCCGGTGTGCCCTGAGAACGAGATATGTGCAGCTCCTATCGGGATTTGTCGGCACATCGGGTGGTGTTGCTGGACTTGTTTTACCATTGTCGGAGTTGTCTTGAAGAACCGGGATACCGAGTCTGATCGGAATGTCTCGGGAGGAGGTCTATTCCTTCATTGACCGTGAGAGCTTGTCATGGGCTAAGTTGGGACTCCCCTGCATGGATTTGAACTTTTGAAAGCCGTGCCCGCGGTTATGGGCAGATGGGAATTTGTTAATGTCCGGTTGTAGATAACTTAAAACTTAACTTAATTAAAATGAATCAACTGAGTGTGTTACCGTGATGGCCTCTTCTCGGCGGAGTCCGGGAGGTGGACACGGTGTTGGAGTAATGTTTGCGCAGGTTGCCCTCTAGTTTTCTCGCTCGCGCTTTGCCTCCTCTTCTCGCTCTCTTTTGCGAACAGGATAGCCACCACATATGCTAGTCACTTGCTTCAGCTCCACATATATTTACCCTGCCTTACCTATTAAGCTTAAATAGTCTTGATCGCGAGGGTGCGAGATTGCTGAGTCCCTGTGGCTCACAGTTTACTTCCAAACCAGATGAAGGGCCTGATGATTCCGCTCCAGGTGACGCGCTCGAGCTCAAGTGGGAGTTCGACGAGGACTCTCAACGATACTATGTTTCCTTTCCTGATGATCAGTAGTGGTGCCCAGTTGGGGGTGACCGGGACCGTGTCGCTTGTTGGGTTATCTTTTATTTTGGCGCCGTAGTCGGGCCATGAGTGTTTGGATGATGTAATGTTATTTATGTACTTGATTGACGTGGCGAGTGTAAGCCGACTATGTTATCTCCCCTTTTATTATATATTACATGGGATGTTGTGAAGATTGCCTAACTTGCGACATATGCCTTCAATGCGATTATGCCTCTAAGTCGTGCCTCGACACGTGGGAGATATAGTCGCATCGAGGGTGTTACAGGTTGGTAATCAAAGCCTTCCCCGACCTTAGGAGCCCCATTGCTTGATCGTTTTAGCGGCCGAGTTGTGTCTAGAAAAATGTTTTGAGTCATTTAGGAATTATATATCGGAGAGTTTAGGAATTCTTTTTACTCCCCAGTCTCCTCATCGCTCTGGTAAGGCATCCTGACATAGAGTTTTGACTCTTCTCTTATCAAATTTCACTAAATTTTTTTAGGATCACGCGGGTATCTTGGAATCGTTCCGATGGTTTTATGATGAGAACATTGTCTTGGTGCCTCCTGTCAGGGGTTTTGTGGAAGTGTCCCGGGGAGTTGAGCTCTGAGGTGTTGTCGTCATAATTTTATCGTTGCAGTTCTGGAATACCTGAGTTTAGTACGCCGACATCGAAAATCTCTTTTATGTAGTTCGTTGGTGAGATAACCTCGACGCCACCCAGTACTGGGGCGGGAGTTCGGGAGTATCGCCATAACTTGTATAACGGATGCTTTTCGAAGGTTGAGGTAGATGGTTTCCGAAGTTTTTCTCAGTTATGTGTTGAAGGATGGATACAGCTGGATGTAGGACTTGCTAGTTTTGGGTGAGATATTATGCTTCCCCTGTATCCCCAACACCTGATTGCATAACCGGAAAGGTTCAGGAGTTTCATAGGTGGGAATTCTCGTAGCTCTAGTTCTTCTTCCACGGATATTTGGTTTGAGATTGGGATTTCTTACCGATTATTCGTTCTTGATCCGTACCTTGTTGATTTATTTCTCTACCTAAATTCTACGTGGCTTCTCAATTTATGGATATGTGACCATTTCAAGAGGAATGCATTCGTTCATTTTGTTCGGACGTGAAGACTATATGTTGCAATTTTCATTCCGTTGGATTCAGCTTCATTTTATCTGTCTATGTGCTAACGGTGGTCAACCTCTTCAGGATGGCTCCCGCTAAGAGCACCAGTCAGAATCAGAATCAAGATCCGCCACCACCTCCACCTCCTCCGGAGGCATGGCAAGCTGTGATGGCCGCAACCAATGCAAACACACAGTTGATCATGCAAATTCTTCAAGAGCGCAATCAAGACAACCAAGGGAACCAAGGCAACAATCAGAATCACTTTGCTACACTCAACTAGTTCCTTGCTAACGGGCCAAAGACTTTCAGCAATTGTGTTGAGGCAACCGATGCTGACGATTGGCTCGTGGATCTGTGCAAGCATTTCGAGTGCAGTAACGTCAGGCCTGAGGACTTCGTCAAGTTCGCTTCCTTCCAACTCAAAGATCAAGCTGCAGAATGGTTCCAGCAGTACAAGGACTCCAGAGGTGGACGTGTGATCACTTGGGATGAATTCCGTCAAGATTTCAGAGCTCACCATATCCCTCAGAGCGTGGTTGAAAGCAAGCGTGAGGAATTCCGCAACCTGAAGCAAGGCTCTTTGTCTGTCTATGACTACAACAAGTTGTTCCAGAAGCTCGCCCGTTTTGCCAAGCAGGACGTCCCTGATGAGAAGAGCATGATATACCAGTTCAGGGGTGGTCTCAGAGAAGAAATCCAGCTAGCTCTTGTTCTCTTTGAGCCCTTGAGATACGATGAGTTCTACAACCTGGCATTGAAGCAAGAGGCCGCTCAACTGAGGTGTGATGCTTCCAAGAAGCGAGCCAGAGACACTACTCCTTCTTCCTCTACTCAAGTGGCCAAGAAGCAGAAGTTTTGGCTTCCTCCTCCTCCGTTCCGTCAGCCGTATCAACAGAAGAGCAAAGGTGGCAGTGGATCTTCCCACCCACCAAACCCTGGCTTTCAGAACAAGACTTCGTCTCAAGCTCCAAGATCGAGTGCTCCGTACCACCATCCGTTTTCAGAGGTCACGTGCAACAAGTGCCAATAGAAGGGTCACTATGCCAACAAGTGTCTCAACCAGAGGCGTCTCCCTCCTCCTCCTGTGAGATCGGCAAGTACAGTTGTGGTCAAGCATAACCCCAAGCACGCTAAGGTCAACTTGCTGAATGCAGCTCAGGCAGAGGACTCATCAGATGTCATCATGGGTAACTTTCCAGTTAACTCTTTTCCCGCAAAAGTTCTTTGTGACACTGGTGCATCGCATTGCTTCATGTCAAGATCATTTGTTTCCAAGCATGACTTCGTTTCACAAATGTTGGGTAAACCTATGGGAGTGGTTTCTCCGGCTAAGTCTATGAGGGCTACTTCAATAGTCCCGGATATTTCTATCATGATGGGTGATTTCAAGTTTCTGGCTTCCCCAATGGTTCTTGGTAACTCGGATATTGATCTTATTCTCGGGATGGATTGGCTTTCTAAGCACAAGGCTCAGCTTGATTGTGCAGCCAGGCAGATTAAATTGACTCATTCGTCTGAGGATGTAATTGTCTTTGCCGCTCGTGATGATACAATCCGTCTGTTTTCTCTCAATGAAAAGGGTGAACTGGATGCTATCTCGCAAATTCCAGTCGTTTGCGAATATCAAGACGTCTTTCCAGAAGAGCTTCCAGGAATGCCTCCGCACCGGCCAGTTGAATTCGTCATCGATCTTGAGCCTGGCACAGAACCTGTGTGCAAGTGTCCTTACAAGCTCGGACCTGAAGAGTTGAAGGAGCTGAAGAAGCAACTCGATATTCAAGAAAGAATGGGTCTCATCCGGCCTAGTTCTTCTCCGTGGGGTTGTGGTGTTCTTTTTGTGAAGAAGAAGGATGGAACGGACCGACTTTGTGTTGATTACCGTCCATTGAACAAGAAGACCATCAAGAACAAATACCCACTTCCCAACATCAACAAGCTGTTCGAACAACTCAAAGGTGCCAAAGTATTCTCCAAGCTTGATCTCCGTATGGGTTATCATCAGATTCGAATCCGTGAGCAAGATATTCCCAAGACGGCTTTCAGAACAATCTATGGTTCATATGAATACACTGTCATGTCTTTTGGCCTCGTCAACGCTCCTCCGACGCTCTCTCGCATGATGAACTTCATCTTCAACGCCTACACCAATGACTTCGTTTTGGTCTATCTCGACGACATTCTGGTTTTCTCGAAGAACAAGGAAGATCATGCCAAGCACTTGCGTTTGGTACTCGATAAGTTGAGGGAACACAAGTTCTACGCCAAGTTCTCCAAGTGCGAATTTTGGCTCGATGAGGTTCTTTATCTTGGTCATATCATCTCTGCCAAGGGCATTGCCGTGAATCCTGAGAAGGTGTCTGCAATTGTGAATTGGGAACCTCCTCAGAACGTGAAGCAACTCCGTAGCTTCCTCGGTCTCGCAAGCTACTGCCGAAGATTCATTAAAAACATTTCTAAGATCGTGAAGCCTCTCTCAAATCTTCTTCAGAAGCACGTCAAGTACATTTGGTCTCCGGAGTGTGACATTGCTTTCAACACTTTGAAAGAGAAATTGATCACTGCTCCAGTTTTGACTCTGCCTGATGAATCCAAGCCATACGAGGTCTTTTGTGATGCCTCTCTCCAAGGTCTTGGCGCAGTATTGATGCAAGAGAAGAAAGTTGTTGCTTATACCTCTCGCCAGTTGAAGCCCAATGAGAAGAACTACCCCACTCATGATCTCGAGTTGGCAGCAGTTGTGCATGCTCTTTTGACTTGGAGACATCTCTTATTGGGAAGAAAAGTGGACATTTTCACTGATCACAAGAGTCTCAAGTACATCTTCACTCAGCCTAATCTCAACCTCACGCAAACTCGATGGGTCGAAATGATTCAAGAGTATAATCCGAGTATCGAGTATACTCTAGGCAAGGCCAATGTGATTGCTGACGCATTGAGCAGGAAAGCTTATTGCAACAGTCTGATTCTCAAGCCTTATCAACCCGAGCTTTGTGAAGCTTTCCGCAAACTTAATCTGCAAGTTGTTCCTCAAGGTTTCCTCGCCAACCTTCAAGTCTCTCCTACCTTGGAAGACCAGATTCGAAAAGCTCAACTTCGTGATGCTATGGTGAAAAAGGTGAAGATTGGGATTGCCAAGAGTCAACCCAAGTACAAGTGCTACCGCCTTGATGACAAGGATACTCTCTTCTTCGAGGATCATATTGTTGTACCCAAAGGTGACCTCCGTAAAGTGATCATGAACGAGGCTCACAATTCTCTCCTCTCCATCCACCCTGGGAGCACGAAGATGTATCAGGACCTCAAGCAGGCTTATTGGTGGACTTGAATGAAGTGCGAGATTGCTCAATTCATGACGAGTGTGATGTCTGCAGAAGAGTGAAGGCGGAACACCAAAGGCCAGCTGGTCTCCTCCAACCTCTTGCCATTCCAGAATGGAAGTTTGACCATATTGAAATGGACTTCGTGACTGGGTTTCCAAAGTCCAAGCATGGCAATGATGCTATATTCGTTGTCGTCGACAAACTCACCAGAGTGGCTCACTTTCTGCCTAACAAAGAGTCTATCACAACAGCTCAATTGGCGGAACTCTATACCTCTCGAATTGTCTCTCTGCACGGTATTCCTCAAGTGATATCTTCAGACCGTGGCAGCATCTTTACCTCCAAGTTTTGGGATTCTTTTCAGAAGGCCATGGGCACCAACATCCGCTTCAGCACAACTTTCCATCCGCAAACTAGCGGTCAAGTCGAGCGTGTCAATCAGATTCTTGAAGATATGCTCAGGGCTTGTGTGATCTCCTTTGGCATGAAGTGGGAGGATTGTCTTCCTTATGCTGAATTCTCCTACAACAACAGTTTTCAAGCAAGTTCGGGCAAGGCCCCATTTGAAATTCTGTATGGCAGGAAGTGCCGTACCCCTCTCAACAGGTCCGAAACCAGTGAACGTCAGCTTTTGGGAAATGACTTAATCACAGAGCCAGAGGAAATGTGCAAAGTCATTCAAGATAACCTCAAAGCAGCCCAATCCCGCCAGAAGAGCTACTATGACAGTAAGCACCGTGATTTGGCTTTCGAGATCGGAGATCATGTTTACCTCCGCGTCTCTCCTATGAAAGGTACTCGTCGCTTCGGTATCAAAGGGAAGCTTGCCCCCAGATACGTGGGACCTTTCAAGATTGTCAGCAAGAGAGGCGATCTCGCCTATCAACTCGAGCTTCCTTCAAACTTTGCAAATGTTCATGATGTGTTCCATGTCTCTTAGCTCCGAAAGTGCTTCAAGACTCCTGACCGCACCATCAACTTCGAGGACATTGAGCTCCAAGAAGATCTCTCTTACCGTGGGCACCCAGTTGCTATTCTTGAAGAGACTGAACGCAAGACTCGCACCAAGTCAATCAAATTCCTCAAAGTCAAGTGGTCACACCATTCCGACCGTGAAGCTACCTAGGAACGCGAGGATCACCTCCGTTCTGAGTACCCGGCGTTCTTTCAGTCCTTGATCTCAGGACGAGATCCTTTCATAGTGGTGGAGTGTTGTAACACCCCGGATATGACTTTCCCAATATGTATTCCAACTCTTGCCATTTCCGGCCTTAAGTTATTTTATTTTCTTGGGTTCGGGTCTTTATCTCCGTGTGTTGTTATCATTGTCATGCATCTCATATCATGTCATCATGTGCATTGCATTTGCATACGTGTTCATCTCATGCATTCGAGCATTTTCCCCGTTGTCCGTTTTGCATTCCGGCGCTCCGTTCTCCTCCGGTGGTCATCACGATCGCGTGGCCGAAAACCGCACCTCATTTGGACTCTCCTAGCTCCCTCTATGCCTTTATATAGACCCCCTCTTCCAAATCCGGATTTGTCCCCCGTCCAAACCCTAAATTCCACCTCGCGCCGGCCGGACGAAATCGGCCCGCCAATCGCGAACCGCCACGTGGGCAGCCGCGCCCACATCGCCGCCTCCTCCCGCCGCCGGCCCGCTCGGCCCCCGAGGGGCCCTCCCGGCCCACGCGCGCGTCGCCGCCCGCGCCTTCGCCCCGCCGCCGCCATCTACCGCTCTGGCGGCCAGCCCCGCCGCAGACGCCATCGCCGGCGGGCTCCGTTGCTTCCTCCGGCGAGCTCCCCGCCGTCCGACGCGCCGCCAAGCCGCGCCGGCGTCGCGCCCGACCGCCGCCTCGTCGTCCGAGCCCTCCTCCGCACCTCCTCGCGCCGGGAAGCGTCAAGTCCGGCGACCCCTTTGACTCCAGCCACCTCCGTCGACTCCGAGCTCCGTTCCGGCGAACCTCGACTTACGCGCCCGATCTGGATCTGGATCTGGATCTGAGGGTTGACTTTTGCCCGAAACCCTAGTTCATATGCCCTTTTTCATCGTGCCGTAACTTTGCATTTGTAACTCCGTTTTGGGCATATAACATATCAAAATGTTCGTCTCAGAGAGTACATCATTTCATTCCATTGCATCATTTTCATTTGAGTCCATCTTGATGCCCGAAATGCTGTTAGAAGAGGGCTACTTGAGATAATTGTCAGATCTGCTGCTCCATTTAGATATTTGTCATTTTTGTCATGATTATTGTGTGCATGATATGCCCTGGTGCTCTACATATGTTTTGTTAAGGGTTTTGCCATCTTTCCAGAGGTGCAACCCATGTATTTTTGTGATGTGTGTGGTGACTAGCACGAGCTTGCAAAGTGAGGCACTTGGTAATGCTGTTTTCAGGGACTTAGCAATTCCACTATGTCCTTGAGCTGTTTATCTCATTTTGCCATATGTTCATGTTGTTTCCTAGTGATCTGTGCCTCTTTTGAGGATGATCAGTAAGGATGTTTTGTTAATCTTGTAGTGCTCTATCCATCCATGTCTTTGTTCGCAATTATTGAGCACCCTAGCTTGAGTCAATCGAGCTCTACTTTTGCTACTTCGTGAATCTGGGCAGATTGTCTACTTGTTAGCGATTTTGCCGAGGATGTTGTAGTTGATCCGTGCATGCTATGCTATTGTTCTTGCCATGTATAGCTTGCATTTTGTGTATTCTTGATGGATGTATGCTTAGCTTGTCATGACTTGCTCCGTAGTGAGTGCATCGAGCTCGTAAACATGCCTGCTTGATACCTGTTTTCAGCATGTTACAGTTTTCACTAAGTCTGAGAACTGATTATGTTTTTGCCATGTTCACATGCTTGCAATTGTATTTTCTGATCCCTTTTGGCTCAAGGTTACTAAGGGACTTTTGTTAAGCTCTTTGAGTATCTCCATGACATGCTTTACTTTGCCATGTTCAGGTCCTGTAGCATATAGTTTTCATGCTCCGAAGAGTGCTACCTGATCTGAAATTCCAGACAAGTGTTAATTTCACTAAGTCTGAAATCTGTTTGCCATATGCATTTTTGCCATGCTTGTTTGAACCTGTTAATGGATGAATTGGCCGTAGCTCAGTGCTAGACTTTTGTTAAGCATCATGAATGCATCCCTGCCATGTATTTTTGTGCCATGTTTGAGTGTTGTAGCATGTTCATCTCGTTGCATTTAGATGGCTACTTGCTGTAAAACGCAAAACGTGGTCATATTTGAATTGCTTGCCATTTCCAAACCGTAACTCCGATTCCGGTGTTCTTTATATCGTTTTCAAGCGATTTCATCTCATCTTTCCAGTGGCACACTTGGATTCCCAAGTTGAGGCCAGGTTCATGCATTCCTTGTCACATCTTGCATATGCATCCCGCATCGCATCCCGCATAGCATATCATCTTTGCATCATATTGTTTGAGCTTTGCACGTGGTTGATTGTGTTCCGTTTGCTTATTTGTCTTTTTTGGGTAGAGCCGGGAGACGAGTTCGCTAACGAGGAGCCCGTTGAGTTTGCTTTCGAGGATCCAGTCAACTCTGACAACTTTGTAGGCAAGATGATCATACCCTCGAAATCACTACTATCTTTGCTATGCTAGATGCTCGCTCTTTTGCTATGCCAATGCTACGATGCCTACCACTTGATTTCAAGCCTCCCAAATTGCCATGTCAAACCTCTAACCCACCATGTCCTAGCAAACCCTTGATTGGCTATGTTACCGCTTTGCTCAGCCCCTCTTATAGCGTTGCTAGTTGCAGGTGAAGATTGGAGACCGTTCCTTGTTGGAACATTTTTTTACTTGTTGGGATATCATTATATTGCGATGTTATCTTAATGCATCTATATACTTGGTAAAGGGTGGAAGGCTCGGCCTCTCGCCTAGTGTTTTTTTCCACTCTTGCCGCCCTAGTTTCCGTCATATCGGTGTTATGTTCCCGGATTTTGCGTTCCTTACGCGGTTGGGTTATAATGGGAATCCCTTGACAGTCCGCCTTGAATAAAAGTCCTCCAGCAATGCCCAACCTTGGTTTTACCATTTTCCACCTAGCCTTTTCCCTTAGGTTTCGCGGACTCAAGGGTCATCTTATTTTAAACCCCCCGGGCCAGTGCTCCTCTGAGTGTTGGTCCAACCTAGAGCACCGTGCGGGGCCGTCCCTTGGCAACTTGGGTTACGTTGGCTCCCGTACGCTTAACTTATCCAGTGTGCCCTGAGAACGAGATATGTGCAGCTGCTATCGGGATTTGTCGGCACAGCGGGTGGTGTTGCTGGACTTGTTTTACCATTGTCGGAGTTGTCTTGAAGAACTGGGATACCGAGTCTGATCGGAACGTCTCAGGAGGAGGTCTATTCCTTCGTTGACCGTGAGAGCTTGTCATGGGCTAAGTTGGGACTCCCCTGCAGGGATTTGAACTTTTGAAAGCCGTGCCCGTCGTTATGGGCAGATGGGAATTTGTTAATTTCCGGTTTTTGATAACTTAAACCTTAACTTAATTAAAATGAATCAACTGAGTGTGTTACCATGATGGCCTCTTCTCGGCGGAGTCCGGGAGGTGGACACGGTGTTGGAGTAATGTTTGTGCAGGTTGCCCTCTAGTTTTCTCGCTCGCGCTTTGCCTCCTCTTCTCGCTCTCTTTTGCGAATAGGATAGCCACCACATATGCTAGTCGCTTGCTGTAGCTCCACATATATTTACCCTGCCTTACCTATTAAGCTTAAATAGTCTTGATCGCGAGGGTGCGAGATTGCTGAGTCCCTGTGGCTCACAGTTTACTTCCAAACCAGATGCAGGGCCTGATGATTCCGCTCCAGGTGACGCGCTCGAGCTCAAGTGGGAGTTCGACGAGGACTCTCAACGATACTATGTTTCCTTTCCTGATGATCAGTAGTGGTGCCCAGTTGGGGGTGACCGGGACTGTGTCGCTTGTTGGGTTATCTTTTATTTTGGCGCCGTAGTCGGGCCATGAGTGTTTGGATGATGTAATGTTATTTATGTACTTGATTGACGTGGCGAGTGTAAGCCGACTATGTTATCTCCCCTTTTATTATATATTACATGGGATTTTGTGAAGATTGCCTAACTTGCGACATATGCCTTCAATGCGATTATGCCTCTAAGTCGTGCCTCGACACGTGGGAGATATAGTCGCATTGAGGGTGTTACAAGTTGGTAATCAGAGCCTTCCCCGACCTTAGGAGCCCCATTGCTTGATCGTTTTAGCGGCCGAGTTGTGTCTAGAAAAATGTTTTGAGTCATTTAGGAATTATATATCGGAGAGTTTAGGAATTCTTGGAACACTTGAAACAGGTGACTTGACTCAGATCTCTCTTGGTTGGGGTGGATGGGGTGGTACGGTTCTGGCCGTTGCTTCCTCCATTCCCATTACCATTCTTGTGGCCATTATGGTTGTGCGAACTACCTCCTCCATGGGTATGCTGAAACTGAAATCCCGGTTTAGGGGTAAAACGGGGCTTCTGCTGGGCTCCAGACTGCCGGGGTACTGATCCACGGGCACCTATGGGACCGGCGGACCGAGTCCCTTTCGGTTCGGCGGGGGCGGAGGTCGCGCAAAGAGCGGATCGAGGCGAAGCACGCGAGCAGTTACCCAGGTTCGGGCCGCACGGATGCGTAAAACCCTACTCCTGCTTTGTGGTTTGTATTGAGTTCTTGCTCGGGAGCGCGGAGTGCTACAGTACACACCAGCAGCTAACGAGACCGAGCGTGAGTGTTCGAACCCGCTAACCCCCCTCTATGTTGCGCATGGACCTCCTTTTATATGCTCAAGGGGTCACCGACAGGTGGCAACGTAGGCAAGGGCAAAAGAGGGAAAGGTGCTGCGGTTGGTACAGCTACCTGCCACAGTGTATCATACCTAACCCTGACGGGAGGGGACAAGGGCCTTAAATGCCCGTCTGCGTCGCCTAAACAGTGTAAAAGGGACCGTCAGGGACGCCACCGCTCGCCACGGCGGCAATCTTGTCAGCGCCGCTTGCCACCTGCTCACCGCTGGCTGCACAGCCTCCCGCCATGTACGCTGGGAAGGGTCCCAGAGTGACACATTGGTGGATGCGCTGGAGCGCGGACGCAGAGTGGTGGCTTGCCGTGGCAAACGCCTTGCCGCGGTATTTGTCTTGTCGCGTTCGGGAGCTTGTCGCTCACCGGGCCTTGCCGGGACGCATGGCGCACCGCGGCAAGTTCTTTGAGATGCCTTGGGTGGCCTTCCCGGCAAGCTCCTCTTGCCGGGGTCTTGACTTGGATACTTTGTTCTTGAACAGCTCCAAAGGAACCACGGAGGACCTTGGCGGTCACCCGGCAAGCCTTGCCGCGGGATGCTGCGACTGCCCGTGCACAAGTTCGGGATACTAGGGTACCCCTACTCTAGTACACCGACACAGAGTTATACTTCCCCTGTCCATACTTCCTCTTACGGTTCTCAATCTGCTGTTGCTTTCCTTCAATCATGATGGCATGATCTACCAACTCCTGGTAGTTGTTGAAACTCGCTACCATCAACTGCATGCTTAGTTCATCATTCAGTCCTTCCAGAAACTTCTCCTGCTTAGCTGCATCCGTAGCAACGTCATCTGGGGCATAACGTGCTAACTTGCTGAAATCGTCAACGTACTGGCCAACTGTCCTTCCTCCTTGGCGTAAGTTGCGAAACTCATGCTTCTTCATGGCCATAGCTCCTGCTGAAACATGGGCAGTGCGGAAAGCTTGCTGAAACTGATCCCATGTGACAGTGTCAACTGGGTAAGTGGCTGTGAAATTCTCCCACCATGCTGCCGCGGGTCCGTCAAGCTGGTAAGCGGCAAACTTCACTTTCTCACCATCTGTGCATCCTGCAGTGGTCAACTCCCTTCCTATCTTGCGGAGCCAATCGTCTGCTACTATTGGCTCGGTGCTACTGGAAAACACCGGCGGATTCAACCTAAGGAAACGGGCTAAGTGGTCAATAGGTGGAGGTGGTGGGTTGTTGTTGTTGTTCTGCTGGTTCTGGACTAACATCTGCATCAATTGATTCTGCTGCTAGATCAACTGAGTGAGCTCCGGTGGGAATCCATTGTCACGTCTCAGAGGCATCTGAGGGTTTAGAAAAGACGAGATATAAGAATAGAGGGGGTCTAAAGAGAAAACACTACCCCAATGCACATGAGCAAATGCACACAAAATCACTTCATTCAATCAAACAAGGGCTTACAAACGGTCTAACTATCGCAAAAGTGCTCGACTATGATGTTTACATGGGGGAATACTACTACTATCTGGTGGTCATCTAGAAATTTGAACCGGTGGAAGACTCCATAATATCTGCTCCAGCTTCGTCTTCAAAGTCGGGTTCACTTGGATCCGAATCGGTGTCGTCGATGATGATGTAGTTGTCCGGACATGCGACGTACTCGTCTTACTCTTTGGATGCTAACTTCCTCTTGAGTTCTTCAATCTCCTGCTTAAGACCGCCATTGTGTCTTGCTAGAGCTACGATCTCGTCCATGTAGTCCTTGCGTGTAGACTTCAGTTCTCCTTCTAGCTCGATGATCCTTGCCTTCGCATTCTTCAGCTCTACCATATCATTGCACATCTGGTTCTCGTGGCGTCGAATGTGCTGGTTTAACTCCTGGATGAAAGATGCAATGGATCTATCCTTCTTGGTGCTGACTAACTCCCATTGTTCATCTCGGCGTCCGCAAATCTGGTAGATAGTGTCCTTAAGGTCTTCTTGATAAACTTCTCCAATGCGTCCTATGGTGATATGAGCTGCCATGCTCCTTCCTAGACTCCAGGTTGGTGCATTGAAAATACTATCTATGGGCTTCGTGATTGGCGCGAATGTTCTTCCCGGAACGTGAGCTTGAATCTTCCAGCGCTCCTCTTCAGGAAGAGTGGCGTTGAAGGTTCCCGTGAAGCTTGGTAATCCAATGTTCAGGTACTTGGTGACTTCCTTCAGGTGAAATCCAAATGGTGTGCCTTCATCCGGTTGAGCGTACTTAATCTTCACGTGCGTCATCCTAAAGAGTAGAAAAGATGAGGAGTTAGAAAATGAGAAGAGAATGGTGTTCTATGGCTTTAACTTAGTGGTCGTGTCCTACAGTCAGCGTGTGCTTTGATACCATCTCTGTCGCGACCCGACCCGAATGGATCAAGCGCTCTGTGCTCAGGTGTCATCCCTGGATCAGTAATGCTGACACCACACAGTACATCGAAGGATTTATAGCAGAGTGGCAATCACACACTTATTACATCGTTGTCTCAAAAGAGAGCTTATTACAATAAAAATGGCTTAAGGCCATCTAGTGTCGATAACAGCGGAAGACTCGGAAGATAAATGGGTCCATCAACTCCAATGGCATCACTGAGTATAGAACCACGACCTAAAAGCACTTTACTCGTCGTCTGAAAAGTCTGCAACATGAAAGTTGCAGCCTGAAAACGGATCAGCACATGGAATATGCTAGCAAGGTAACACATAGAGAGTAATGGGATGAAACAGCTATACTATATGCATATATGGCTGGTGGAAAGCTCTATGGTTACAGTTTTGCGTAAAGCCAATTTTTCCCTACTGCAAAGGAATAAATTTATTTAACTATCAAGGTGGTTGTTAAACATTGAGAATGGTTGACAGCATTCTCAATCCCAATTAAGTGATTAAAAACCCAACAACATTAGTTAGAAGTAACATGATGAGATTCACATGATATTCAAGTACTAGATACTCAAGTTGTCCATAACCGGGGACACGGCTAATCATGATTAGTTTGTACACTCTGCAGAGGTTTGCGCACTTTACCCCACATGACTCGATCGCCTCCGTTTGGTTTCTCGCACTGCATGGTGTTTGAGAAACGGATGACCGAGACATAGTCTTTCAGAAGCGCTAGCACCTTACATGTGGGGTAGACCGTACCACCTACAACCCCTACATCTGCTAGTCCACCCCGTAAGAGTTCGCACAACTTAGTCAACTATGCCAGAGCCCATAGTAGCATGTGGCTGCTCACGGAAGTGTCTAGCATGAAAGATCTTATGATCCCTTTGAGCCTGGGTGGCGGTCCAAAATAAAACAGGCAAGTCCTGATAGACATCAGGTGCCTCAATCCACCCAGATGTGTGTTTAAGTGGCCACCTTAGATAAACCATTAAAAATTATCAACTCACATCTGTCATGGATATCACTCACCCAATCCACGTCTACTAGCATAGCATGGCATAATAAGCAAACGTAGAAGTAACTCCCAAAGGTTTCATAATAATACAGGTGATAGGTACTACCTCATCTACTTCCCATCCCACAATTTAATTAGATCCTAATCATGCAATGTGAGAGGATTGATCTAATGCAATAAAACATGGGTTGTAGAAAAGGTATGATCAAAGTGTTACTTGCCTTGCTGATGATCCACGAGACCTAGGGTTTCGAAGTAACAAGCGGCGCAATCCGGATGATCTATCGCAGACAAACAACAAGCATACAATAAGTACTCATCTAATGCACAGGTAAAACTCGAACAAGAGAACGAACCAGAAAGTTCAACTTAAGAACTCCGGTTGCAAAGAAAGAACGAACCGAACAAAGAAACGGAAAACAAACGGCGGAAGAAAACAACTCGGTTCTAGCAAGTTGAAACTAGGTCAAATTTTACTGTAGCAAAAACTTGTTTAAGTTGATTAGACGGAATGGCGGTTTCGAAACGAAACTCCAGGCGCTTGAATCACCTGATTCCGAAAAACGAGCGAGAAGAAAGACTAGAACGAAGATCGGATCTGAGATCGCGATCGGAAAGAACGCGGAATAAATCCGACGAAAAGAAAGAGACGAACGGTTAAACAAATGGGCTTCGTTAACCGGGAAAAATCGGTGATCACGTTCGTTAAGACGAATGGTCCGAAAGAAGAACGAAAACCGATCTAGGGTTTTCGGAAAAGGAACCGAAAAAGAAACGGAAAACCGATCTAGGGTTTCGGAAGAAAACCGAAACAAAACCGGAAGAAAAAGAAAAGAAACGGAGAGAAAACGAAACGGTTCTTTTAGGAAAAACCGGACCGGGGAAGAAAAAGAGAGGCGCGGCTACCTCGGGCGAGGCTCCGGCGAGGGGCTCCGGCGGCAGCGGAACAAGGGCGGCGGCGGCGGTGCTAGGCGCGGGGCGGCGCGCTGCTGCTTGCTGCGGCTTAGGAGGAGAGGGGCTTGGGTTTTGATGTGAGAAGAGGGGGGGTGTTGGTATTTATATAGGTGAGGGGGGGGGGATTTACTTGGGGTAGGGGGCAAGCAAAAGAGGGAAAACAGAACAAGGAAAGGGGGCTAGCCTAGAGTCCTACTAGGACTCGGCTAAGAGCAGAGGCGGCGGCTGCCTCGCCTGGCGCTGGCGCTGGCGCCTGCGCGCGGCTGGCTGGGGCGCAGCGGCGGCTGGCTGGGCCTTTGGCCCGGCTGGCCTGGCGGGAGTTTTTTTTAACGGTTCCGCGCAGAAAAACAAAAAGAAAACTAACTAAACGAACTCCGAAAAACCTAAAGTAAATTTTCCCCGACTCCTAACAACGAGTCGAACAAAATGAACTTTACTCCGGGCCTAAAATGCAATTTTTGAAGACGCGCATTTTCCCTATCCAAATAAAAAGCAAACAAAACTCCGACAAAACCAAAATTTGATTTATTCATTAAATCTTCATTTTTCCTAAATTTTGGGAAAGTCATATTATTCCCTCTCTCATATATTTTAACACCGGACAAATAATTGAAGATAAAATAAATAAATCAAATGATCCTCTTTTCAAATTCGAGAAAACTCTCAAATATGAAAATAACGAAATCTCCAACTCTCTCCGAAGGTCCTTGAGTTGCGTGAAATTTCTAGGATCAACCAAAATGCAAGAAAATATGATATTCATGATGATCTAGTGTATAACATTCCAAATTGCAAATTTGGGATGTTACAATTGCAATGTTGTTAGTATGAATTCCTTGAATATCCATGACGCTAATGGTTATGCAAAGCCACAAGCTTTGGGAAGCTATGTTTGATGAAGATGATATTTTTTGTCCCCCAAGTTTTGATGAGCAAATTTATTATGATGAAAGCATGCCTTCTATCTATGATGATTATTGTGATGACACGTATGCTTTAAAGAATAATGATAACCATGAAACTTGTCATCTTGATCTTAATTTTCAATCACATGATAGTTATTTTGTTGAGTTTTCTCCCATTATTATTCATGAGAAGAAATTTGCCTATGTGGAGAGTAGTAAATTTTCTATGCTTGTAGATCATGAAAAGAATGCTTTAGGTGCTGGTTATATTGTTGAATTCATTCATGATGCTACTGAAAATTATTATGAGGGAGGAACATATGCTTGTAGGAATTGCAATAATATCAAGTTTCCTCTCTATGTGCTTAAAATCTTGAAATTATGCTTGTTTTGATCTCCTATGCTAGTTGATTATTGTTCCCACAAGTTGTTTGCTCACAAAATCCCTATGCATAGGAAGTATGTTAGACTTAAATATGCTAGTCATATTCTTCATGATGCTCTGTTTATGTTTCAATCTTTATCTTTTATGTGACCATCGTTGAAATCATCATGCCTAGCTAGGGGCGTTAAACGATAGCGCTTGTTGGGTGGCAACCAAACTTTATTTTTGTTCCTGTTTAGTAATAAATAATTCATATAGCCTCTGTTTAGATGTGGTTATATGCTTTTAATTAGTGTTTCTGCCAAGTAGAACCTTTGGGAATACTTGGGGAAAGTCTTGTTGATCATGCTGTAAAAAACAGAAACTTTAGTGCTCACGAGAATTGCTGCCATTTTTATTTGGAAAGTGATATTTAGTTAATTATTTTTGCAGATGATTAATAGATAAATTCCTCAGGTCCAGAAATTTATTTGAGAATTTTATAAGTTCCAGAAGTATACGTTTGATCCAGATTACTACAGACTGTTCTGTTTTTGACAGATTCTGTTTTTGTGTGTTGTTTGCTTATTTTGATGAATCTATGGCTAGTAAAATAGTTTATAAACCATAGAGAAGTTGGAATAAAGTAGTTTTAACGCCAATATAAAAAATTAATGAGTTCATTACAGTACCTTGAAGTGGTGATTTATTTTCTTATACTAACGGAGCTCACGAGTTTTCTACTTTAAGTTTTGTGTTGTGAAGTTTTCAAGTTTTGGGTAAAGATTCGATGGACTATGGAATAAGGAGTGGAAAGAGCCTAAGCTTGGGGATACCCAAGGCACCCCAAGGTAATATTCAAGTATATCCAAGAGCCAAAGCTTGGGGATGCCCCGGAAGGCATCCCCTCTTTCGTCTTCGTTCATCGGTAACTTTACTTGGAGCTATATTTTTATTCGCCACATGATATGTGTTTTGCTTGGAGCGTCAATTTTTTTGTTAGGATTTGCTTGATGTTATTTAGAACAATTTTTTTCATCTTTTATTTCAATAAAAGTGGCATTAATAGTCTTTACTATGCCTATGTTACAAGTATACATGTTGCTGTTTGAAAACAGAAAGTTTACCGCTGTTGCAATAATTCCCTAGAAAAGTCAGAATGTGATAAAATGTTGAAACCTTTTGCATATTAAGATCTGATAAATTTACTAAAGTGGGAACATTCTTTCATAATTTTTGGAGCTAGGGAAGTATGGATGTTGCAGCATTCTTTACAGACTATCCTGTTTAGGCAGATTGCTGTTATGTTTGCATTGTTTGCATATGTTTGCTTCTTTAATGATTCTATTTGAGGATAGGACTATTAAATATGCAGAGGCATTTAGTATGCAATGTTAAATAATAATTTTAGTGATTTGCTACAGTAGAGTATGATAAGGTTTTGGCAATGGTTTATACTAACTTATCTCACGAGTCCTTGTTGAGTTTTGTGTGGATGAAGCTTTTGAGATTTAGGGAGACCGTGATATGAGAGGAATTAAGGAGACACAGAAGCTCAAGCTTGGGGATACCCAAGGCATCCCGGGATAATATTTCAAGAAGTCTCAAGCATCTAAGCTTGGGGATGCCCCGGTTGGCATTCCACCTTTCTTCTTCAACAACTATCGGTTAGTACCGGTTGATCCTAAGTTTTTGCTTCTTCACATGATGATTGCTATTCTTAGATGTCATTTTGTTTTTCTTTGCTTGCTGTTTGAATAAAATACCAAGATCTGAAATTATTAAATGTTAGAGAGTCTTCACATGGTTGCATAATTATTCAACTACTCATTGATCTTCACTTATATCTTTTGGAGTAGTTTGTCGATGCTCTAGTGCTTCACTTATATCTTTTAGAGCATGGTGGTAGTTTTATTTTGAAGAAATAGATGAACTCTCATGCTTCACTTAGATTATTTTGAGAGTCTTAAATATCATGGTAATTTGCTTAAAATCCTAATATGCTAGGTATACAAGATTAATAATAAACTTTCTTATGAGTGTGTTGAATACTATGAGAAGTTTGATGCTTGATAATTGTTTTGAGATATGGAGATGGTGATATTAGAGTCATGCTAGTTGAGTAGTTATGAATTTGAGAAATACTTGTGTTGAAGTTTGTGATTCCCGTAGCATGCACGTATGGTGAACCGTTATGTGATGAAGTCGGAGCATGATTTATTTATTGATTGTCTTCCTTATGAGTGGCGGTCGAGGACGAGCGATGGTCTTTTCCTACCAATCTATCCCCCTAGGAGCATGCGCGTAATACTTTGCATTGATAACTTTTAGATTTTTGCAATAAGTATATGAGTTCTTTATGACTAATGTTGAGTCCATGGATTATACGCACTCTCACCCTTCCACCATTGCTAGCCTCTCTAGTACCGCGCAACTTTCGCCGGTACCATACACCCACCATATACCTTCCTCAAAACAGCGACCATACCTACCTATTATGGCATTTCCATAGCCATTCCGAGATATATTGCCATGCAACTTTCCACCATTCCGTTCATCATGACACATTCATCATTGTCATATTGCTTAGCATGATCATGTAGTTGACATAGTATTTGTGGCAAAGCCACCGTTCATAATTCTTTCATACATGTCACTCATGCATCATTGCACATCCCGGTACACCGCCGGAGGCATTCATATAGAGTCATACTTTGTTCTAGTACCGAGTTGTATCATTGAGTTGTAAATAAATAGAAGTGTGATGATCATAATTCAATAGAGCATTGTTCCAAAAAAAGAGAGAAAGGCTAAAAAAAAAAGAAAGGCCAAATAAAAAAAATAAAGGCCAAAAAAGGGGGGGGGATAATGCTACTATCCTTTTTCCACACTTGTGCTTCAAAGTAGCACCATGATCTTTATGATAGAGAGTCTCTTGTGTTATCACTTTCATATACTAGTGGGAATTTTCATTATAGAACTTGGCTTGTATATTCCAACAATGGGCCTCCTCAAGTGCCCTAGGTCTTCATGATCAAGCAAGTTGGATGCACACCCACTTAGTTTCTTTTGATGAGCTTTCATACATTTATAGCTCTAGCGCATCCGTTGCATGGCAATCCCTACTCACTCACATTGATATCTATTGATGGGCATCTCCATAGCCCGTTGATACGCCTAGTCGACGTGAGACTATCTTCTCCCTTTTTGTCTTCTCCACAACCACCATTCTATTCCACCTATAGTGCTATGTCCATGCCTCACGCTCATGTATTGCGTGAAGATTGAAAAAGTTTGAGAACATCAAAAGTATGAAACAATTGCTTGGCTTGTCATCGGGTTTGTGCATGATTTAAATATTTTTTGTGGTGAAGAAGGAGCATAGCCAGACTATATGATTTTGTAGGGATGAACTCTCTCTGGCCATGTTATTTTGAGAAGACATAATTGCTTAGTTAGTATGCTTGAAGTATTATTATTTTTATGTCAATATGAACTTTTGTCTTGAATCTTTCAGATCTGAATATTCATATCACAAGTAAGAAGAATTGCATTGAAATTATGCCAACTAGCATTCCACATCAAAAATTATCTTTTTTATCATTTACCTACTCGAGGACGAGCAGGAATTAAGCTTGGGGATGCTTGATACGTCTCCAATGTATCTATAATTTTTGATTGCTCCATGCTATATTATCTACTGTTTTGGACAATATTGGGCTTTATTTTCCACTTTTATATTACTTTTGGGACTAGCCTATTAATCGGAGGCCCAGCCCAGATTTGCTGTTTTTTGCCTATTTCAGTGTTTCGAAGAAAAGGAATATCAAACGAAGTCGAAACGGAACGAAATCAACTGGAGAAGTTATTTTTGGAAGGAAAGCAACCCAGGGAACTTGGAGTGCACGTCAGGGGAGACACGGGCTGCCCACGAGGGTGGGGGCGCGCCCACCCCCTAGGGCGCGCCCCCCTGCCTCGTGGGGCCCTCGTGGCTCCTCCGTCGTACTTCCTGCACCCACATATATTATCGTACCCTAAAACTTCCAGAACAGATAATAGATCGGGAGTTCCGCTGCCAGAAGCCTCCGTAGCCACCGAAAACCAATCTAGACCCGTTCTGGCACCCTGCCGGAGGGGGCAATCCTTCTCCGGTGGCCATCTTCATCATCCCGGTGCTCTCCATGACGAGGAGGGAGTAGTTCTCCCTCGGGGCTGAGGGTATGTACCAGTAGCTATGTGTTTGATCTCTCTCTCTCTCTCTCGTGTTCTTGAGATGTTACGATCTTGATGTATCGCGAGCTTTGCTATAGTTGGATCATATGTTTCTCCTCCCCCTCTTCTCTCTTGTAATGAATTGAGTTTCCCCTTTGAAGTAATCTTATCGGATTGAGTCCTTAAAGATTTGAGAACACTTGATGTATGTCTTGTCGTGCGTATCTGTGGTGACAATGGGATACCACGTGATTCACTTGATGTATGTTTTGGTGATCAACTTGCGGGTTCCGCCCATGAACCTATGCATGGGGTTGGCACACGTTTTCGTCGTGATTCTCTGGTAGGAACTTTGGGACACTCTTTGAGGTCCTTTGTGTTGGTTGAATAGATGAATCTGAGATTGTGTGATGCATATCATATAATCATACCCACGGATACTTGAGGTGACATTGGAGTATCTAGGTGACATTAGGGTTTTGGTTGATTTGTGTCATAAGGTGTTATTCTAGTACGAACTCTAGGGCTGTTTGTGACACTTATAGGAATAGCCCAATGGATTGATTGGAAAGAATAACTTTGAGGTGGTTTCATACCCTACCATAATCTCTTCGTTCGTTCTCCGCTATTAGTGACTTCGGAGTGACTCTTTGTTGCATGCTGAGGGATAGTAATGTGATCCAATTATGATATCCTTGTTGAGGGAACTTACACTAGCGAAAGTATGAACCCTAGGCCTTATTTCCACGCATTGCAATACCGTTTACGCTCACTTTTACCATTAGTTACCTTGCTGTTTTTATAATTTCAGATTACAAATACCTTTATCTACCATCCATATTGCACTTGTATCACCATCTCTTCGCCGAACTAGTGCACCTATACAATTTACCATTGTATTGGGTGTGTTGGGGACACAAGAGACTCTTTGTTATTTGGTTGCAGGGTTGCTTGAGAGAGACCATCTTCATCCTACGCCTCCTACGGATTGATAAACCTTAGGTCATCCACTTGAGGGAAATTTGCTAGTGTCCTACAAACCTCTGCACTTGGAGGCTCAACAACGTCTACAAGAAGAAGGTTGTGTAATAAACATCATGTCGCTGGAGGGGGGCACCGCACACGGCTAAGACAAATCTTGGTGTGCCTTTCGGGTGCCCCCTGCCCACGTATATAAAGGAGGGAGGGAGAGAGGCCGGTCCTCCTAGGGGCGCGCCAAGTGTAGGGAGTCCTACTAGGACTCCCAAGTCCTAGTAGGATTCCCTTTCCTTTTCGGAGTAGGAAAGAATGAAAGAGGGAGAGGGAGAAGGAAAGGGGGGCGTGCCCCCACCACTTGTCCAATTCGGTTTGGGCAGGGGGAGGCGCGCGCGACCTCGTGGCTTTTCTTCCCTCTCTCCACTAAAGCCCAATAAGGCCCATTAACTGCCCCCGGCGAATTCTCGTAACTCTCCGGTACTTCGAAAAATACCTGAATCACTCAGAACCATTCCGATGTCCGAATATAGCCTTCCAATATATCGATCTTTACCTATCGACCATTTTAAGACTCCTCGTCCTGTCTGTGATCTCATCCGGGACTCCGAACAAACTTCAGTCATCAAATCACATAACTCATAATATAAATCGTCATCGAACGTTAAGCGTGCGGACCCTACGGGTTCGAGAACTATGTAGACATGACCGAGACACATCTCCGGTCAATAACCAATAGCAGAACCTGGATGCTCATATTGGCTCCGACACATCCTACGAATATCTTTATCGGTCAAACCGCATAACAACATACGTTGTTCCCTTTGTCATCGGTATGTTACTTGCCCGAGATTCGATTGTCGGTATCATCATACCTAGTTCAATCTCATTACCGGCAAGTCTATTTACTCGTTCCGTAATGCATCATCCTGTAACTAACTCATTTAACAATCGGAGTGACAAATCCTAATCTCGATCTACGCCAACTCAACAAACACCATCGGAGACACCTGTAGAGCATCTTTATAATCACTCAGTTACATTGTGACGTTTGATAGCACACTAAGTGTTCCTCCGGTATTCGGGAGTTGCATAATCTCATAGTCATAGGAACATGTATAAGTCATGAAGAAAGCAATAGCAGAAAAAATAAATGATCATTATGCTAAGCTAACGGATGGGTCTTGTCCATCACATCATTCTCTAATGATGTTATCCCATTCATCAAATGACAACATGTCTATGGCTCAGAAACTTAACCATCTTTGATTAACGAGCTAGTCAAGTAGAGGCATACTAGGGACACTCTGTTTGTCTATGTATCCACACATGTACTAAGTTTCCGGTTAATACAATTCTAGCAGGAATAATAAACATTTATCATGATATAAGGAAATATAAATAAAAACTTTATTATTGCCTCCAGGGCATATTTCCTTCAGTCTCCCACTTGCACTATAGTCAATAATCTAGACTACACAGTAATGATTCTAACACCCATGGAGTCTTGGTGCTGATCATGTTTTGCTCGTGAGAGAGGCTTAGTCAGCAGGTCTGCAACATTCATATCCATATGTATCTTGCAAATCTCTATGTCTCCCTCCTTGACTTGATCACGGATGGAATTGAAGCGTCTCTTGATGTGCTTGGTTCTCTTGTGAAATCTGGATTTTTTTGCCAAGGCAATTGCACCAGTATTGTCACAAAAGATTTTCATTGGACCCGATGCACTAGGTATGACACCTAGATTGGATATGAACTCCTTCATCCAGACTCCTTCATTTGCTGCTTCCGAAGCAGCTATGTATTCCTCTTCACACGTAGATCCCTCCACGACGCTCTACTTGAAACTGCACCAACTAACAGCTCCACCATTCAATATAAATACATATCCGGTTTGTGACTTAGAGTCATCCGGATCAGTGTTAAAGCTTGCATCTACGTAACTGTTTACGACGAGCTCTTTGTCACCTCCATATACGAGAAACATATCCTTAGTCAGTTTCAGGTATTTTAGGATGTTCTTGACCGCTGTCCAGTGATCCACTCCTGGATTACTTTGGTACCTCCCTGCTAAACTAATAGCAAGACACACATCAGGTCTGGTACACAGCATTACATACATGATAGAACCTATGGCTGAGGCATAGGGAACGACTTTCATTTTCTCTCTATCTTCTGCGGTGGTTGGGCATTGAGTCTGACTCAACTTCACACATTGTAACACAGGAAAGAACCCTTTCTTTGACTGATCCATTTTGACCTTCTTCAAAACTTTATCAATGTATGTGCTTTGTGAAAGTCCAATTAAGCGTCTTGATCTATTCTTTAGATCTTGATGCCCAATATATAAGCAACTTCACCGAGGTCTTTCATTGAAAAATTCTTATTCAAGTATCCTTTTATGCTATTCAGAAATTCAGTATCATTTCCAATAAACAATATGCCATCCACATATAATATCAGAAATGCTACAAAGCTCCCACTCACTTTCTTGTAAATACAGGCTTCTCCAAAAGTCTGTATAAAACCATATGCTTTGATCACACTATCAAAGCGTATATTCCAACTCCGAGAGGCTTGCACCAGTCCATAAATGGATCGCTAGAGCTTGCACACTTTGTTAACACCTTTTGGATCGACAAAACCTTCTGGTTGCATCATATACAACTCTTCTTTAAGATATCCATTAAGGAATGCAGTTTTGACATCCATTTGCCAAATTTCATAATCATAAAATGCGGCAATTGATAACATGATTCGGACAGACTTAAGCATCGCTACGGGTGATAAAGTCTCATCATAGTCAACTCCTTGAACTTGTCAAAAACCTTTCGCAACAAGTCGAGCTTCGTAGACAGTAACATTACCATCAGTGTCAGTCTTCTTCTTGAAGATCCATTTATTCTCCATAGCTTGCCAATCATTGGGCAAGTCAACCAAAGTCCATACTTTGTTCTCATACATGGATCCCATCTCAGATTTCATGGCCTCAAGCCATTTCGTGGAATTTGGGCTCATCATCGCTTCCTCATAGTTCGTAGGTTCGTCATGGTCAAGTAACATGACTTCCAGAACAGGATTACCGTACCACTCTGGTGCGGATCTTACTCTGGTTGACCTACGAGGTTCAGTAGTAACTTGATCCGAAGTTTCATGATCATCATCATTAGCTTCCTCACTAATTGGTGTAGGAATCACTGAAACTAATTTCAGTGATGGACTACTTTCCAATTTGGGAGAAGGTACAATTACCTCATCAAGTTCTACTTTCCTCCCACTCACTTCTTTCGAGAGAAACTCCTTCTCTAGAAAGGATCCATTCTTAGCAACGAATATCTTGCCTTCGGATCTGTGATAGAAGGTGTACCCAACAGTTTCCTTTGGGTATCCTATGAAGACACATTTCTCCGAGTTGGGTTTGAGCTTATCAGGTTGAAGCTTTTTCACATAAGCATCGCAGCCCCAAACTTTAGGACACGACAACTTGGGTTTCTTGCCAAACCATAGTTCATATGGTGTCATCTCAATGGATTTAGATGGTGCCCTATTTAACGTGAATGTAGCCGTCTCTAAAGCATAACCCCAAAATGATAGCAGTAAATCAGTAAGATGTTGGGGAACGCAGTAATTTCAAAAAAAAGTCCTACACACACGCAAGATCATGGTGATAGAAATCAACGAGAGGGGAGAGTGTTGTCCACGTACCCTCGTAGACCGTAAGCGGAAGCGTTATGACAACGCGGTTGATGTAGTCGTACGTCTTCACGATCAACCGATCCTAGTGCCGAAAGTACGGCACCTCAATGATCTGCACACGTTCGGCTCGGTGACGTCCCACGAACTCACGATCCAGCAGAGTATCGAGGGAGAGCTTTGTCAGCACGACGGCGTGATGACGGTGATGATGATGCTACCGGGACAGGGCTTTACCTAAGCTCCGCTACGATATGAACGAGGTGGATTATGGTGGAGGGGGCACCACACACGGCTGGAAACAATCAACTTGTGTGTCCTACGGTACCCCCTGGCCCCGTATATAAAGGAGCAAGGGGGAGGCCTGCTACCTCTTGAGCATGCATTGGTTTTCCCTTGAAGAGGAAAGGGTGATGCAGCAAAGCAGCGTAAGTATTTCCCTCAATTTTTGAGAACCAAGGTATCAATCCAGTAGGAGACCATGCGCGAGTCACCTCGTACCTACACAAACAAATAAGAACCTCGCAACCAACGCGATAAAGGGGTTGTGAATCCCTTCACGACCACTTGCAAGAGTTAGATCTGATAGAGATAATAACAATAAGATAAATATTTTGGTATTTTTATGATATAGATTGAAAGTAAAGATTGCAAAATAAAATAGATTGGAAACTTGTATGATGGAGAATAGACCTGGGGGCCATAGGTTTCACTAGTGCCTTCTCTCAAGATAGAATAAGTATTACGGTGGGTAAAAGAATTACTGTCAAGCAATTTATAGAAAAGCGAATAATTATGAGAATATCTAGGCATGATCATGTATATAGGCATCACGTCCGTGACAAGTAGACCGACTCCTGCCCGCATCTACTACTATTACTCCACACATCGACCGCTATCCAACATGCAATTAGAGTATTAAGTTCATAAGAACAGAGTAACGCTTTAAGCAAGATGACATGATGTAGAGGGATAAACTCATGCAATATGATATAAACCCCATCTTTTTATCCTCGATGGCAACAATACAATATGTGTCGTTTCCCTTTCTGTCACTGGGATCGAGCACCACAAGATTGAACCCAAAGCTAAGCACTTCTCCCATTGCAATAAAGATCAATCTAGTAGGCCAACCAAACTGGTAATTCGAAGAGACTTGCAAAGATAACCAATCATACATAAAAGAATTCAGAAAAGATTCAAATATTGTTCATAAATAGTCTTGATCATAAACCCACAATTCATCGGATCTCGACAAACACATCAGATCTCGACAAACACATCGGATCTCGACAAACATAACCAATCATACACCACAAAAGAATCGAGGAGAACTTTGTATTGAGATCCAAAAAGAGAGAAGAAGCCATCTAGCTAATAACTATGGACCCGAAGGTCTGAGGTAAACTACTCACACATCATCAGAGGGGCCATGGAGTTGATGTAGAGGCCCTCCGTGATCAATGCCCCCTCCGGCGGAGCTCCGGAAAAGGCCCCAAGATGGGATCTCTTGGGTACAGAAGGTTGCGGCGGTGGAAATAGGATTTCGTGGTGCTCCTCGAAATTTTCGGGGTATGTAAACATATATAGGAGGAAGAAGTAGGTTGGTTGAGCCACGAGGGGCCCACGAGGGGGATGGCATGCCCCCTGCCTCGTGGTCGCCTCGTTGATTGCTTGACGTCCATTCCAAGTTCTCTGATCACGTTTGTTCCAAAAATCACGCTCCCGAAGGTTTCATTCCGTTTGGACTCCGTTTGATATTCTTTTTCTGCGAAACACTGAAAATAGGGGAAAACAACAATTTGGGTTGGGCCTCCGGTTAATAGGTTAGTCCCAAAAATAATATAAAAGTGTAAAATAAAGCCCATTAACATCCAAAACAGCTAATATAATAGCATGGAACAATCAAAAATTATAGATACGTTGGAGACATATCAGCATCCCCAAGCTTAATTCCTACTCGTCCTCGAGTAGGTAAATGATAAAAACAGAATTTTTGATGTGGAATGCTTTCTAGAGTATTCTTCGATGTATTTTTCTCTATTGTGTCATGAATGTTCTGATCCGAAAGATTCAAGATAAATTCTTATTGTTGACATAAAAATAGTAATACTCCAAGTATGCTAATCAAGCAATTATGTCTTATCAAAATACCAGAGCCAAAGAAAACTTATCCCTACAAAGTCATATAGTTTGGCCATGCTTCATTTTCGTCATACAAAATGCTCTCATCATGCACAACCCCGATGACAAGCCAAGCAATTGTTTCATACTTAGCCTTTTCAAGCTCTTTCAAATTTTACGCAATATATGAGCGCGAGCCATGGACATAGCACTATGGGTGGAATAGAATATGATGATTGAGGTTGTGTGAGAAGACAGAAAGGGAGAAAGTCTCACACTGACGCGGCTAATCAATGGGCTATGGAGATGCCCACCCAATTGATGTCAATGCAAGGAGTAGGGATTGCCATGCAACAGATGCACTAGAGCTATAAATATATGAAAGCTCGTCAAAGAAACTAAGTGGGTGTGCATCCAACTCGCTTGCTCACGAAGACCTAGGGCATTTGAGGAAGCCCGTCATTGGAATATACAAGCCACGTTCTATAATGAAAAAATCCCACTGGTATATGAAAGTGACAAAATAAGAGACTCTCTATCATGAAGATCATGGTGCTACTTTGAAACACAAGTGTGGAAAAAGGATAGTAACATTGTCCCTTCTCTCTTTTTCTCTCATTCTTTTTTTTATTTAGGCCTTCTTTTTTTGGCCTCTTTTCCTTTTTTTACATTTCTTTTTTTTTTTCATCCAGAGTCTCATGCCGACTTGTGGGGGGATCATAGTCTCTGAGGGAGTCCTGGATTAGGGGGTGTCCGGATGGCCGGACTATACCTAAAGCCGGACTCCTGGACTATGAAGATACAAGATTGAAGACTTCGTCCCGTGTCCGGAAGGGACTTTCCTTGGCGTGGAAGGCAAGCTTGGCGATACGGATATATAGATCTCCTACCATTGTAACCGACTTTGTGTAACCCTAACCCTCTCCAGTGTCTATATAAACCAGAGGGTTTTAGTCCGTAGGACAACATACAAAACAACAATCATACCATAGGCTAGATTCTAGGGTTTAGCCTCTCCGATCTCGTGGTAGATCTACTCTTGTACTACCCAGATCATCAATATTAATCAAGCAGGACGTAGGGTTTTACCTCCATCAAGAGG
The DNA here is from genome assembly GCF_003073215.2 of Triticum urartu. Classification (NCBI taxonomy): domain Eukaryota; kingdom Viridiplantae; phylum Streptophyta; class Magnoliopsida; order Poales; family Poaceae; genus Triticum; species Triticum urartu. The sequence goes on along the minus strand of NC_053022.1, from coordinate 568,743,484 downwards.
GCCCGAACCTGGGTAAAACTTCGTGTCCCTAGCCTCCTGTTACCATCCGGCCTAGACGCACAGTTCAGGACCCCCTACCCGAGATCCGCCGGTTTTGACACTGACATTGGTGCTTTCATTGAGAGTTCCTCTGTGTCGTCGCCGTTAGGCTTGATGGCTCCTACGATCATCAATAGAGATGCAGTCCAGGGTGAGACCTTCCTCCCCGGACAGATCTTCATCTTCGGTGGCTTCGCACTGCGGGCCAATTCACTTGGCCATCTGGAGCAGATCGAAAGCTATGCCCCTGGCCATCAGGTCAGATTTGGAAGTTTAAACTACACGGCTGACATCCGTGGGGACTTGATCTTCGACGGATTCGAGCCACTGCCGAGCGCGCCGCACTGTCACGACGAGCATGATCTAGCTCTGCCGCCGAACAGTGCCCTGGAGGCCGCACCCGCATCGGCTTCGACCCTTAATTCAGAGCCAACTGCGTCGATCGAGGATGGGTGGTTGGACACCGCCTCGGGGGCTGCGATCGCAACAGAGATCGAGCCGAACACCAGCCCCGCACTCCGCGAGACTCGTGACTCCAAGGAGCCGGACTCCTCTCCGGACTCCGAACCCTCCGCGCCCCTGCCGATCGAATCCGATTGGGCGCCGATCATGGAGTTTACTGCCACGGACATCTTTCAGCACTCGCCTTTCGGTGATATTTTGAAGACACTAAAGTCTCTCTCTTTATCAGGAGAGCCCTGGCCGGACTACAGTCAGCAAGGTTGGGATACGGACGATGAAGAAATTCAAAGCCCACCCACCACCCACTTTGTAGCCATTGTCGACGATTTAACCGACATGCTCGACTTCGACTCTGAAGACATCGACGGTATGGACACCGATGCAGGAGACGATGAAGAACCAGCACCTATTGGGCCCTGGAAAGCCACCTCGTCGTACGACATATACATGGTGGACACCCCAAAAGAAAGAGATGGTGACGGAACAGCGGAGGATGACCCCTCCAAGAAACAGCCTAAGCGTCGGCATCAGCGGCGCCGCTCAAAATCCCGCCAAAGCAAATACAGTGATTCCAGCACGGGAGATAATAATACTCCGGAGAGTGCCGAAGAAAACCCCCTCCAGCAAGATTCAGCACAGGAGGATGGAGAAGCCAGCCCTCATGAGAGAGCGGCAGACAGAGAGGTCAAAGACGATAATTATATGCCTCCCTCCGAAGACGAGGCAAGCCTCGACGACGACGAATTCGTCGTGCCAGAGGATCCCGTCGAGCAAGAGCGTTTTCAACACAGGCTTATGGCCACGGCAAGAAGCCTCAACAAAAAACAGCAACAGCTGAGAGCTGATCAAGATTTGCTAGTCGATAGATGGACTGAAGTCCTTGCGGCCGAAGAGCATAAACTCGAACGCCCCTCCAAGAGCTACCCAAAGCGCAGGTTGCTACCCCGATTAGAGGAGGAAGCACTTAAACCTACATCACCAGCACTTTATACGGCCGACCGGCCACCTCGTGGCTGCGACAGAGAGGCCTCTCGGCCCTCCATTCAAGCCGCACCCCGTACCAAGGCACAGGAAAATGCGCCTGACCTGCGAGATATGTTGGAGGACAAGGCAAGGCAAACAAGATCGATCTACGGATCGCGTGGGCGCCCCACGACTCGAGACGGTAACCGTCACGCCGGACACAAATCCGGTAGGGCCGACCACAGTAGACAAAGCTCATTGGAGCTGCGTCGTGATATAGCCCAGTATAGAGGCGCCGCACACCCACTATGCTTCACAGACAAAGTAATGGATCATCAAATCCCCGAGGGTTTCAAACCCATAAACATCGAATCATATGATGGCACAACAGATCCTGCGGTATGGATCGAGGATTATCTCCTTCATATCCACATGGCCCGCGGCGATGATCTCCACGCCATCAAATACCTCCCACTCAAGCTTAAAGGACCAGCTCGGCATTGGCTTAACAGCTTGCCAGCAGGATCAATCAGTTGTTGGGAGGACCTGGAAGCCGCATTCCTCGACAATTTCCAGGGCACTTATGTGCGACCACCAGACCCGATGACCTAAGCCACGTAATTCAGCAGCCAGAGGAATCGGCCAGGAAATTCTGGACACGGTTCCTAACAAAGAAAAATCAACTAGTCGACTATCCGGATGCAGAGGCCCTAGCAGCCTTCAAGCACAATATCCGTGACGAGTGGCTTGCCCGGCACCTTGGACAGGAAAAGCCGAAATCTGTGGCAGCACTCACGACACTCATGACCCGCTTTTGCGCGGGAGAAGACAGCTGGCTTGCTCGTAGCAACAATATGACCAACAACCCTGGTAATTCGGATACCAGGGATAGTAGTGGCAGGTCGCGTCACAACAAGCAGAAGCGCCGCATTAACGGTGACAATGCTGAGGATACGACAGTTAATGCCGGATTCAGAGGCTATAAATCCGGTCAGCGAAAAAAGTCATTCAAAAGAAATCCTAGGGGCCCGTCCAGTTTGGACCGAATACTCGACCGCTTGTACCAGATACATGGCACCCCCGAAAAGCCGGCCAATCACACCAACAGGGATTGTTGGGTGTTCAAGCAAGCAGACAAGTTAAATGCCGAAAATAAAGACACAGGGTTGCATAGCGATGACGACGAAGAGCCCCGGCCGCCGAACAACAGTGGACAGAAGGGTTTTCCCCCACAAGTGCGGACGGTGAACATGATATACGCAACCCACATCCCCAAGTGGGAGCGGAAGCGCGCGTTAAGGGACGTATACGCGGTAGAGCCAGTCGCCCCAAAGTTCAACCCATGGTCCTCCTGCCCGATCACCTTTGATCGAAGGGACCATCCCACTAGCACCCGTCATGGCGGATTCGCCGCATTAGTTCTAGACCCAATTATTGACGGATTTCATCTCACTAGAGTCCTTATGGACGGCGGCAGCAGCCTGAACCTGCTTTACCAGGATACAGTGCGGAAAATGGGCATAGATCCCTCGAGGATTAAGCCCACAAAAATGACCTTTAAAGGCGTAATACCAGGTGTAGAGGCCAACTGTACAGGCTCAGTCACACTTGAAGTGGTCTTCGGATCTCCAGATAATTTCCGAAGCGAGGAGTTAATCTTCGACATAGTCCCATTCCGCAGTGGCTATCACGCACTGCTCGGGCGAACCGCATTCACCAAGTTCAATGCGGTACCGCACTACGCATACCTTAAGCTCAAGATGCCAGGCCCTCGAGGAGTAATTACGGTCAATGGAAACACCGAACGCTCTCTCTGAACGGAGGAGCACACGGCGGCCCTTGCAGCGGAAGTACAAAGCAGCCTCTCCAGGCAGTTCTCCAGTCTGGCCATTAAACGTCCGGACACCGTCAAGTGCTCCCAGAGTAACCTACAACAAGACCGTCTGGCACATTCCGAGCAGGCGTAGCAATGCGGCCCCAACCCCAGCCCTCGCAAAAATGCGACACCAGTGCTTCGCGTACATAACTACGCTCTAGAAATATCATGGGTACAGGGGAGGGGCACCATCACGGCACGCCCAAAACACGGCTTAAACCGCACCAGGGGCTGCCGATTTTTTAATTTTCTCTTACTTTCAGGACTCCATTCTTCGGAAGGCCTATTCGGCAGTTCAATTGCCGCACAAACGATGCAAGAACCAGGGAAGCAGACAAGCCATGCCGCATTATGGAACTCCCAGGTGGTCTCTATCACGAGCAGTATACCTGTTTTGCATACCATTCCGCAGCCTGCCCCTGGAACGGACATGTTAAATAGTCCAACCTTTTGCTTATCGCATTATTTGTATCGTTCTGCTTTGATCTCAGCCCTTTTTAATGAATAATGCATAGCTTCTGTCTATTTTTGCATTACTTTTTTTTACAAATATATGTTCCTTAACGACATGTTGCACCCGTACACTTTGGTACGGCCAAAATACGCCAGGGGCTTTAGTACCCCTCAATATGGTGTGAGAAGTCCGAACACTTTAACAAGTGCGGCACCTCGAACTTATAGCATTATATGCATCAGCTCCGAATCATGTCTTGGGTCAATAGTTGGGTATGCCTGGCTCCTATGTTTTGGTGCCTTACGTTCCGCTGTGTCGGCTAAGGTAGCACTAGGAGAACTACTGCAATTGTGCCCCAGTTGAGCTGGGTCGAGCACCTCAATAGAGAAAGCTAAAACTAACTGTCATGATGAAGCGAGAGCTGGTCGTTGTTCGAGAGGTTTTTCGAGTCCCTAAAGACTTATGCCGCTTAGAGCGAGGAGTCGGCTCTGTCCGGCCAAGGCGTGGATAGCGCCCCGAACTCGGCCTTCCGAATACCAGGGGCTTTGCCGAAATTTAAAATTATAGAATTCTATGGCTAAGTGGGAGTGTTCACGCATTATAGTCCGATTGCCTTGTTCGTTGTGCTGAGCGCCTCCCTCAAAGGACCCAAGCATGGGAAAAAGAGCGCTTAGGTTTATCCCTGAACACCCCAGCACCAGTGGCACGGGGGCAGAAGCCGATGACTCGCCATCTCTCAGAATTGATAAACAGCCGCACAGAAGGTAATATTTTAAATTCCAACAGCATTGCTTAGCGCATATGAACAAGTTTTCAGCGCACAGGACAAAACGAGCGAGTTTTACTCAAAAATTACATCCCTGGAACATTCATCCGCCACAAGGCGGGCACCCTTCAGAACATCTGTATAATAATTCTCGGGCTTGCAATGCTCTTTCCCTGGCGGTGGCCCGTCCTTCACAAGCTTCTCAACATCCAGCTTGCCCCAGTGCACCTTAGCACGGGTGTCGGAGTAATGGGCCACGGGTAGGCCAACCCGAGCCCATAACCTTTCAAGACATCGGGGCAGGCTGCGCCCCTCAAGACCACAGGGTGAAGAGCCGCCTCCTGGGGAGTCTACGGCAAGGCGGCCGACTGCCCGCTCACGGCCGAGTCCCAGGGGCGACTTCCAGAGAAGCCGGCTTTGGGGAGTCGGTCGGCGACTCCAACAAACCGTGACCTCATCGAAGGGGACGGGGCAGGGGCGTGGCTACAATGAAGCCCACTCCCCGCCCCTTACCAAGGGCAGGCATGGCTACAGCACGCCGTACATGGGAAGATCTCCCCGCGGCGTGGCACTGTTGCCCGGCCAGCCCTGACATCAGCACCACTGTACCGGGTCCTGCGCCCACGATGGCTTGTCTGTACGGCCTGGAGGCAGCGGGGCCCACCAGTCAGCGAGACCTCGGGAGACGGCGGCAGAACCGCCAGTCGGACCCGTCGGGAGTCGGCCCAGGGGAGTCGGCCGAGCCCTCCCCCGGGGCCCACGCTCCATTAATCAAGAAGAGATGGGGAGTGGCCACAGTGATCGCCCGCTAGGCGGCGGGGCTGTTTCCACGACCCCATGACTAAGCTTGCGTCATCAGGAGCACGGCTACACGAATCAGCAGCCGGCAAGACCCGCCCGCGGCGGACGCGGCCTGTCGGCTCCGTACCAGACCAGTCGGCGGGGCCCACCAGTCGGCGGGCCCCAGCAGTCGGCGGAGAAGTCGGAGGTCGGAGGCACTGACGGCTGGGCCCGCGCCCAGTCTAATTACCATTGTACCCCTGGGGGGTAGGCCTATATAAACCCCCCAGGGCACCCATGCAAAGGGTGGGATCCCAGTAGTTCTATACCATACAAGATAGAAGGAGAGAGCTAGCCTTGCCCTCTCCTACCACCAGACACAGCTCGAGGAGCAACCGTGTAAACACTTGACCATAGTGATCATGCGGAGACCCCGCAGAGCAGCAGCAGGGGTATTATCTCCCCAGAGAGCCCCGAAGCTGGGTAAGATTCACCGGCGTGCATGTCTTCGCCTCATCCCATTTCCAGGCACCGGCGACGTTCTACTCGCCCCCACCATGATAAGCCATCCGTTGGCATATGTCGCACCAAACCCCCGACATCTGGCGCCCACCGTGGGGCCTAGTGCACCGCCGTCTGGAGATCTGTTCTGGACGGGAACCCTTTTTCTCCCTGGCGAGCGAAGCCAGCCAGGCATGCTAGACGAAGTTTGCGTCGACGCGCTGCGCGGCGTTGAGATCGCCTGCGCCGCCAGCTCCTTGGCCGAACTTGTCGGCGAGGTCCGCCTCTTCGACGAACCTGCGTCCGGCGCAGGTGCAGGCGGCCCCGAAAACCTCCTCGCGGGCCTCCTCGATCAACTCCACGTTTCCGGCGAGCCTGCCGTAGACTTGGAGTCCGTAGGCTCCACCGACCCGATGCTGGTCGACTCTGACACCGCGTAGGTCGACGCATTCCCCACCAACGTGGTGGTGTACGACGAGCCTCTCCCCCACGCGGAGAGCGACGGAAGCACCGTCACTAAGGTGCTGGTCATCAGTCATGACGAGTTCCCTGGCGGGGGGCGCCCGACTCACTCGGCACGGCGCTGCAAGACCTAGCTGCGCCCATTCCGGAAGATGCGGACGCAGAGACGTTAGAAGCGCACCGCCTTCAGCTTGTTGAAGGCGCGAAGAAGCTGGCCAGCATGAGACGCTTGTCAGAAGCTTACCAACGGGAGATGGATCGCGCTGTTGGCGGCTCGCCGGCCCCGGCAGGGCCCAGCCGCCTTGGCGCGATTCAGCAGTGCGGCATAGCCATCGCCAGCCTGTTTGGGGCTAGCCACCCTGTGTATGCCATGCCAGCGGAGAACATCCGAGCCGCCCAGGCAGCGGCGGATGAGCTGGACAATTTTGAGGGCGAAGAGCGCCGCCTCATGATGGAGCGAGTCCAGCGGCTCCTCGACGCGGCCGCCGCGCAGAACGAGGCCGGCTGCCGCACGAAGGCGCCGCAGCGACCAAACGACGACCCGCACCGAGATCAAGGCGCGACGTCTCGGACGCCGACTGGCGGTACCCGAGGAAGAAAGGACAAGGAGCCGGCTGTCATCCACAGTCGGACTCGGATTACCATAGAGCGTGACCGAGATGGCTGCCCGAGAGCAGTGGAACGGCGGGACGACGGTCCGCCTCCCCCTCCTCGCAAGGAGAGGCGAGTCTCCCCGCCGCCTGTTGACCATCCGATTCTCGGTGACCGCCTTGGCCGCCGAGAGGGAGTTGGAGAGAATGACGCCCGCCACCGGATCGACTGACTTCACCGGTCCCTGGCGCTGGAAGAAGAAGATGAGCTGGGTCCGCCTTGTTTCGGGCCCCGCATTAGGGACGAGCCCTTTCCCAGAGGGTTCACGCTCCCAAGAGACATGCCCAAGTATATCGGCTCCGTGAAGCCGGAAGACTGGCTAGTTGACTACTCCACGGCTGTCAGCATAGCAAACGGCAACAAGCGTGTCGCCGTAAAGTACGTTCCGCTCATGCTCCAGGGCACAGCCCGGACATGGCTGAACAGCCTAAAGCCCCGCAGCATCAATAGCTGGGTCGACTTCACTGAAGCATTCGTCCGCAACTTCACTAGCACGTACAAGCGTCCTCCCAAGCCTCGTCAGCTCTCCTTGTGCGTGCAAGGTCCTGACGAGTCGACTCACGACTACCTCACGCGTTGGGCTAAGCTCCGGAACTCCTGCGAGGGCGTGCACGAGGTGCAGGCCGTCGAGTACTTCACAGCCGGATGCCGAGAAGGCACCCTCCTCAAGCACAAGCTCCTCTGCGATGAGCCAGAAACCCTTGATGAGCTATTGATCATAGCGGACAAGTACGCTATGGCCGACTCCTCCATGAAGACGGAAATTCAAATCAGCACGACTGGCAAAGTAGCCCCTCCAGCTCCAAGAACTCCGGCGGCAGACGCCGGCCGGCGACAACAGCAGGGCGACAACAAGCGCAAGGCCCCGCAGCCGGCTTCCAGCAGCCGGCAGGTCGCGACCGTTGAAGCCCAGCAGCCAGAAGAGCAGCCTCCGCCCAAGCGACAGAAAGGCGGCAAGCCGAACTGGTTGCCGGCCTTCTCCTACGAGCAGACCTTGGATGGACCTTGCAAGTTCCACAGCGGCGCGAAGCCGTCAAATCACACCACCCGGAAGTGCCACTGGCTCACCAGGATCGCCAAGGGAGACGGCCTCCTGCCACCCCCGCCTGCTGGGCAGCCGCCTCCGCCTCCGCCCCAGCAGCCGGCAGTCAGGCCAGTCGGCCAGTACAAGACGAATACCCTGAAGAGCACGGAGCCTACGTAGTGTTCACTAGTATGGCCGACGATCAACGCAGCAGGTGGCTGCAGCGACAAGAGGTGAACGCAGTAGCCTCAGAGACGCCAGAGTTCATGCACTGGTCCGAGAGGCCGATCAGCTGGAGCAGGGCTGACCACCTAGAAGTGATGCCGAGTCCGGGCTCCTACGCCTTGGTCCTGGACGCCACCTTTGCCACGGACAAATGGGCCGCACGTTTCTCGCGAGTTCTGATAGATGGGGGCAGCAGCATCAATATCCTGTACAAGGACACCATGGAGAAGTTAGGAATCAAGCAGAGACAGCTTCAGAACAGCCGGACTGTGTTCCACGGCATTGGTCCTGGGCTCTCCTACTCACCAATCGGCAAGATCCTGATTGACGTCCTCTTTGGGGACAAAGATCACTTCCGAAGAGAGTCTGTTTGGTTTGAGGTGGTGGACCTTGAGAGCCCATACCATGCGCTACTTGGCCGGCCCGCCTTGGCCAAGTTCATGGCGGTCCCCCACTACGCCTACCTCAAGATGAAGATGCCCAGTTCCAGAGGAATTCTGACTGTGGCCGGCAACTACCGGAAGTCGTCCGCTTGCGCGGCCGAGAGCAGTCGGCTGGCCGAGTCCCTAGTGATTGCAGCCGAGAAGCGACTCCTTGAGCGAGTTGTGGCGATGGCCGACAAGCAGCCGGAGATATCGCCCGACCCGAAGGAGTCCGAAGCCGAAGGTTCATTCAAGCCGGCCAAAGAGACAAAGAAGATACCCTTGGATCCGGAGCGCCCAGAGAGGTACGCCGTCATAGGTGCAAACCTCGACAGCAAATAGGAAGGCGAGCTCGTCGATTTCCTCCGTGAGAATCGGGACATCTTCGCATGGTCTCCCAAGGACATGCCAGGTGTACCGACGGATTTCGCCGAGCACAAGTTACACGTCCGATCTGATGCAAAGCCGGTCAGGCAGCCCCTGCGCCGCTTATCAGAAGAGAAGAGAAGAGTTGTCGGAGAAGAGATAGCCCGACTCCTAGCAGCCGGCTTCATTATGGAAGTTTTCTTCCTGGAGTGGCTGGCAAATCCGGTCCTGGTGCTAAAGAAGAACAAGCAATGGCGAATGTGTATTGACTACACGAGCCTCAACAAGGCCTGCCCCAAGGACCCATTTGCTCTACCAAGAATTGACCAGGTGATAGACTCCACAGCCGGATGCGAGTTGTTGAGCTTCTTGGATGCATACTCAGAATATCACCAGATCAAGCTGAATCCGGCTGACAGATTGAAGACCGCCTTCATCATGCCGTTTGGAGCGTTCTGCTACCTCACCATGACGTTCAGCTTAAGGAATGCCGGCGCCACCTTTCAGCGTTGCATGCAGAAGTGCCTCCTCAAGCAGCTCGGCAGGAACGCCCATGTTTACGTGGACGACGTGGTGGTGAAGACGGAAAAGCGAGGAACACTGCTGGAAGACCTCAAGGAGACCTTTGAGAACCTGCGCCGGTTCCAGATCAAGCTCAACCCCGAGAAGTGTGTCTTCGGAGTACCAGCTGGCCAGCTGCTAGGTTTCCTGGTCTCTGAACGCGGCATAGAATGCAACCCAGTAAAAATCAAGGCCATCGAGAGAATGGAGGTATCCAGCCGACTGCTGGATGTGCAGAAGTTCACCGGCTGCTTGGCATCCATCAGCCGATTCATCAGTCGGCTGGGCGAGAAAGCTCTCCCCTTATACCAACTCATGAAGAAGACCACTTTTTCGAGTGGAACCATAAGGCGGACGAAGCTTTCCACCAGTTGAAGAAGATGCTGACTACTCCACCCGTCCTGGCGGCTCCGACTCCCAAGGAACCTATGCTCCTGTACATCGCTGCCACCAGCCGAGTAGTCAGCACAGTCATTGTAGTAGAGCGCAAGGAGTAAGGCAAGGCGCTACCTGTCCAGAGACCAGTATATTACTTGAGCGAGGTACTGTCGACCTCCAAGCAGAACTACCCCCACTACCAGAAGATGTGCTATGGCGTGCACTTTGCTGCCAAGAAATTGAAGCCTTACTTTCAAGAGCATCCAATCACAGTGGTCTGCATGGCTCCACTTGCTGAGATCATCGGTAGCAGAGATGCCTCTGGTCGAGTGGCCAAGTGGGCCATAGAGCTGGCTCCATACACCATCTACTACCAGCCCCGCACCGCTATCAAATCACAAGCACTAGCCGACTTCCTCGTCGACTGGGCCGAGACCCAGTACCTGCCTCCAGCGCCAGACTCCACCCATTGGCGGATGCACTTCGACGGCTCCAAGATGCGCATCGTCTTGGGAGCCGGCGTCGTCCTCACCTCTCCCAAAGGCGACAAGCTCAAATATGCACTGCAAATCCATTTTGCCGCCTCCAACAACATGGCCGAGTACGAGGCGCTCATTCACGGGCTCCGGCTTGCCAAAGAACTTGGCATCCGCCGGATCTTGTGTTATGGTAACTCGGACTTAGTGGTCCAGCAATCATCTGGCGACTGGGACGCGAAAGACGCAAACATGGCGAGCTACCGTTTCCTCGTGCAGCAACTCAGCGGGTATTTCGAAGGGTGCGAGTTCCTCCATGTGCCAAGAAACGACAACGACCAAGCAGACGCCTTGGCACGAATCGGCTCTACCCGCCAAGCAATACCATCTGGCGTCGCCCTTCAATGCCTCCTCAAGCCGTCTGTCAAGCCTTCACTAGAATCAGACTCCATTTTTGTGCCGGCTCCTCCCGAAGACGGCGGATCCGACTCCAGAGCTCCGGCAGTCGGAACGGGGACTTTGGCAGGCGAATCCAAAGCTGCCACAGTCGAGCCCGGCCCGGGGACTACGATGACGGACTCGAAGATTCCAGAAATCGGCCCAAGGACCGCGCCAGTCGGCATGGGGACTTCATCAGCCCAGCAAGCGGCTGTTGATTCCAGCTCGCCGCCTCCCAGCCCAGCCGCCCTCGTCCAAGTCGCAGTTCTGGCAGTCGAAGAAATAGCAGCGCCCTCATGGGCCCAGCCCATCCTCAAATTCCTGGTGAACAAAGAGCTACCAATTGATGAGACCTCAGCTCGGCAAGTACAACGCCGGGCGGCAGCCTATACCATAGTCAACAGAGAGCTGGTCAGGCGCAGTGTCACTGGTGTCTACCAGCGCTGCGTAGAGCCAGAGCAAGGCCAGGCGATCCTCAAAGATATCCATCAAGGCGAATGCGGCCACCATGCGGCTTCAAGAGCACTCGTCGCCAAAGCTTTTCGGCATGGTTTCTTTTGGCCGACTGCCTTGGAAGAGGCCAAGGAGTTGGTCCAAAAATGCAAAGGGTGCCAGAAGTTCAGCTCCAAGCCGCACCAGCCGGCTTCCGCGCTCAAGACCATCCCCATCGCTTGGCCTTTCGCAGTTTGGGGTCTAGACATGGTGGGACCATTCAAGACAGCACGAGGTGGCCTAACTCACCTACTTGTCGCAGTGGACAAGTTCACCAAGTGGGTGGAAGTGAAGCCAATTAAGAAACTGAACGGTCCGACTGCTGTGACCTTCATCACCGATTCACAATTCGGTACGGCATACCACACAGCATCATCACCGACAACGGCACAAATTTTGCCAAAGGCGCCTTGGCCCATTTCTGCGCAACACAGGGCATCCGACTGGACCTAGCGTCCGTCGCCCACCCGCAGTCAAACGGCCAAGTGGAGCGAGCAAACGGCCTCATCCTGTCTGCCATCAAGCCTCGGTTGATCGAGCCTCTGGAGCGCTCGGCTGGCTGCTGGCTCGATGAGCTGCCAGCCGTCCTCTGGAGTCTGCGCACGACTCCAAACAAGTCAACCGGCTTCACGCCCTTCTTCCTCGTCTACGGTGCCGAAGCCGTCATCCCAACGGACATAGAGTTCGACTCCCCACGAGTCAACATGTACACCGAGGAGGAAGCAGAAGAGGCACGACAAGACGGCGTCGATTTGCTGGAAGAGGGCCGGCTATTGGCACTCAGCCGGTCCAGCATTTACCAGCAGAGCCTGCACCGATACCACAACAGGAAGGTCAGGCCAAGATCTTTCCAACAAGGCGACCTTGTGCTCCGGCTGATCCAACGAACAGCCGGCCAGCACAAGCTGTCGCCGCCTTGGGAAGGCCCTTTCATCATCAACAAAGTACTAGGCAACGATTCCTACTACCTGATCGACGCTCAGAAGCCCCGAGCACGCAAGAGGGACGACTCCGGCAAGGAGACAGAGCGGCCATGGAATGCAAATCTTCTCTGAAGATTTTACAGTTGATGCAGTATGTACCACGCTACCTTTTGTATTAAAGTGCCAAGACTTCGGGCCCCCCGAGATGAGCTCGGGGACTGCCCTCTTTTGTCTGTATGATAAAAATTATGCCTACAAGTATGTTACTCTTTGTCATGCCGCTTGGCACCGGGCTCGACAAGTCGGCCCGGGGACTTGCCGCCTTGCACTATGAAATGCTTCCTGCAGCTGGACAAGTAGTGTGTAACACCTAAGCCGTCTTCTGTCAGAAGCCGCAGCTCGCAGAGCGACTGTACGGTGGGCAGAGGTAAGGTAGAATGGGTGCTCGCACAAAAAATGGCTAAGGACTCAAAGCGTAAAACATAGCTCAAGACGGCTTCCAGCCTTTCTCGCAAACCGACTCTCGGACAGTCGGATTGTCGCTTTCTATCCAACTTGCTCAAACAATCTTGAAATCGGCTAAGTACTTGCTTTCCCAAAGTAGCCTAGCACTTGATCCAGCAACAGTCCGCAGAAGCGGCTGTCCGATTGGCAAGACATGCAACTAAGAGAAAGCGGCAAAGGAAAACAGCCAAAAAGACAATGATCAAGAAAAGATATATATTATACATAACATAGGCCCTTGGCTGAATTGACGAGTAGAGGTTCAAAATACACCCGCGGGTGGAATTGTGCGAATTAACAAGTTCTTCAAAAGACTACTGAAGCAGATAAAACAAAAGACACAGCGGCAGCTTAGGAGGCGGCAGACGGATTCGGGGGGTCGGAAGAGGCGCCAGCGTTAGGCGTCGGGGCGGGCGGCCGGCTAGTCTCGGCTTGATCGCCTCCGGCAGCAGTCGGGTCGTCGCACGCGGCTCGTTGCTGGAGGCGCGGTCGGGCTGAGGCTGGCCGTCTGCTCCGTCTTCTGGTGCCTCCGCCTCGCCCTCATCCTCCGCCTCGTCCTCCTCCTCGACGCTGGAGCCAATCACCTCCGCCGAGTCTTCGCCGTAGTCTGGGTTCATCCCAAACCACTCGGCGGTACCTCCTCGCCGTCTTCAGACCGCTCGGGGACGAAGATGCTCGTGTCGGTGTACTCGGCGATCGCCGCAGCACGCTTGACGAGGGCGTCTTCCGCAGCCGCCAGCTCCGGCTGGGCCTCCGACCGAAGCGTGGCCAACCGGTCTAGATCCAGCCCCGGGTACCACGCCTTGACGAACTCCAAGGCCCGGCGCGCTCCAGCCCGGGCCGAAGAGCCCTTCCAGGCCTCGAGGCGACCAGCCGCGACCTCCAACCAGTTGGCCGTCAGGCTGGGGGTGCGCGGAGCCTGCATATCCGGCCAAAGGGCGGAAATCGCCTGGGCACCGACGCGCTGAAGCCGGCACAACATCCGATGAGCCGGCCGAAGGCGAGCCTCGATGCTCAAGATGTGCTCATCAAGAGTTCGGGGGGCATCGGCGGCGATCTCCGCGCCCTCCGCCCTCTGACTTTCGCGATCGGCCTCGATGGCTTGGATAGTGGCCTGTGACTGCCCAGGGAAGAAGTCTGCAAAAGACATGAAGAAACGAAGAAGCAAGTCAAAAACCAGAAGTCGGCATGGTCTAAATCGGCAGCTCAAAGAAAGAAAATAAAGAGACTCACCATCAACGATGTCTTCAATCTCGTGGAAGCCGGAGGACAGCAGCGCCTCCTTGTCAGACCAGGAGGAGTGCTCGCTCGCGAACTCGGCCAAGAGGGAGGTTTTCGTCTCCTCCGCCTCCCTCTGCGACTTCGCAAGCAGCTCCTTCTGCTCCGCCAACTGAGTGGCCAGCAGATCGCGCTCTGTGGCGAGCCTGCTGCACTCCTCCCCTTTGGCGAGCAAGGCGGAGTTGGCTTCGCTCAACTGCTGTTGAAGTGTAGCATTGGCTCCTGAAGAAAGGAAGAAAGACAACAATCGTCAATAAAGTAGGTCGCCGGGGAGATCCGCCCCCACTGCTCAGCAGTCGGCCCGAATCTCGGGGACTACAGCCCGCGGGTGCGCTAGCGCGCCCCCGCGGAGAAGGAAAAAGAGAGAAGGACTTACTCCGGCTCTCCGCCAAGTCTGCGGTCCGCTTGCCCAGCTCTTCAACATTATGGTTGAAGGCAGTGACGCGGAGGTTGTGGTAATCCTGCAACAAGCATTTCAGACAAAGTTAGTACCCAGAAGTTCATCAATTGGAGTTCCGGGCCGCCTGCTCAGCAGCCGGCCCGAAACTCGGGGACTACACCCAGTGGGTGCGCTGGCGCGCCCCCACAGAGAGGAACAAGAAAAACAAGCCAAGAAAAAACATACCCGGACGGCTGCCCGCGACGCTAGGAACGCCTTGGTGCAACTCTGGAGGGCGTCGCCCTCAGCGCGGAGCTTCGCCTGGACGTCCAGGAGCGCCCGGTTCAGCGGCCCTGTGCCGCCTCCTCGCACCCACCCAACAGGTGCGGCGCTCGTCGCTTCGGCGTCTGGAGCCGCCGAGCTGGCGGTGCCGGCTTCCAGGGGGCGGGTGCCGAAGTCGCCTTCTCCAGACGACGGCGCGCTGGCGAGCCGACCTGGAGGAGTAGCCTCGCCACGGCCTCGTCTTCGGTCGGCGGCACCGGAGGGTCCGCTGGCTGCTCGCCTTGCACGCCTTCAGACGGCGGCGGAGGCGGCGGCGGAACGTTCGCGCCCGGAGTAGAGGGCTCGCCGCCTTCCCTCTCCTCGACGAGGTTCTCCCCGCCGGCTTCTCCAGTCTGCCCCGTGAACTCCGGGGGTGGCGGCGCAGAGTTCAGCGGGGTAACAAGCAAGGCCGACTGGCGGCGTGCGGCTTCCTCAGCCTGCTGCTTCGCCGCGGCGGCGGCTTCGGCCTCCGCTAGTTTTTTCTTAGCGGAGGCCTCCGCCCTGTCGGCCTCCGCCTTCTCCAGGCGGAGGGCTTCTTCTTCGTTGCGCTTCTCCTGCGCATTCCGCTCCGTCGCCTCCCGGAGGTCGGCAGCGGGGTCTATCCGCCGAGTGGTGGCGGGCGTCTCCGCTGACCCCATGACGGAGGCGGCGGCGACCCGCTCAAGAGAGAGGGGAGCCCTGAAGAAAGAGGGGCGAGCAGAGACTCAGACAAAACACGAAGAAAGAATAAACTTTGAAGACAGAATACTTACGCAGAGACCAACGGCGGCTTCTTCACTTCCTTACGGAAGCGGATGGCCTTCGCGGCTGCCTCGTCCCGCCGGGTCGCCGCAGCCGAGCCCTTGGGCTTCTTCGGCCGGCTGCCGAACAAAGTCGGCGCAGCCCCGCTTCTTCCCGCCGCCTGGAGCGCCCGAGCGGCAGAAGAGCCCGCGCCGGCTGGCTGGCTCCTGGCCGATGGCGAGGGGCGACTCCTTCCTCGGCGTCGTCTTCAGGCCAGTCGGCGAAGGTAGCCGAGGGCCTGAAGTCGCCTGTCGTCCCTCCTCCTCCCTCGGCGTCGTCTTCCAGAGCCGCCGCCCCCAGATCGGGGTCATCGACGTCGCTCTCCGCCCGGTCGGCGAGACTCACGGGCCGGCCCCGAGGTGCCGGCTGGTGGGTGAAGAAGGGGATTCTAACCAAAGCCGACTGATCAAAACAAAACTCGGCAAGAAGAAGACAATCCAAAGAAAGAAAAGAAAGGCGACTCACCACGGGGGGTTGGCGCGGGATGGCTCCTTGCCGAATCGCCAGTCCTCCGGGAGCCTGCTGTCCGAGAGGTAGTTCACCATAAGGGCCACCTCTTCGTGAGGCATGTCCTTGGTGCACATCCGACTCGGGTCGCGGCCCCCGCTCATCTGGCATATCAGGTGAGGGCGGCCTTGGAGTGGGAGAACTCGGCGCGAGACGAAGGCGGCCAGCAGGTCCGGACCAGTCAGACCCTCCGACTGCGTCAGCACTCGGAGTCGCGTGATGGCGCCGGCTCCCGCAGGCGTCAGCGACCTGGCCCGGTATGACCAGTTGGGCAGTCTGCCAGCCGGCGGGCTTCGAAAGCCGGCAGATTGACCCAGTCGCCCCTCGTGGCGACGTTCCTGACGTAGAAGTAGGACCGCTGCCACATCTTCACCGACTTCAACAGCGCGATGGAGGGGAAGTGGTTGTCGGCTCCTGTCCTTCGCACGGCGATGAAGGCGCCGCACTGAGCCGGCACGCCCGCGGCCTGGGTGCCGAGCTTGGAGAAGAAGAACTCCCCCCAGAGCTCGAGGGTGGGGAGGACTCCGAGGAAGCCTTCGCACAGAGCCACGAAGGCGGACAGCAGCACCACTGTGTTGGGGGTGAGGTGGTGCGGCTGGAGGCCGTAGAACTCCATGAACGACCGGAAAAAGCTGCTCGCCGGCAGCCCCAGCCCGCGCAGGCAGTGCGAGCGGAAGATGACCCACTCGCCCTCCTGCGGGGCGGGGGAAATCTCCCCCTCCGGCGAGACGCACCTGCACGCGATCCTCGCCGGGAAGCCGACGGGTCCGGCGGAGGAACTCGATGTGGTCTTCATGGACTTCGGAACCGTCCCAGGTGCCGGAGCGCACACGGGGAGGCGCGGCCACGAGGAAGCTCATCGCGATGGTGTCACTGCGGTGATCGCCGGAGCTGGGCGTGCCGAGGGCGAAGAAGAGAAGAGGAAGCAGGAGAGCGAGGAGCTGCGAGGAGGAAGAAAGCAAGGGGTAGTGGGAAGGAGGGGCGCGCGTGCCCCCCTCTTCCCCCTACTTATAGCCCCGTGGGCTGCGAAGCCGAGGGGGCGGACGTGGGGATTTACTGCGCCCGCAACCCCACGCCCCACGATCCACGTAAAGTTACTGCGCGCAGTAACTTCACAGGAATCCCAACCGTCCACCGGGCCGCAGCGGATCCGCTCGGGCGCCAAGGCGCGGTAGTGGCCGGCCCCACCTACGGGCATGTCTCGTCGCGCGCGTGGGCTGGCAGGATGGCCTGGCCACGTGCCCTCGCGTGACAGGCCAAGAACGGGCGGCGGCCTGGAAGCTTAGCTAGCACGCCACTTGAAATCCCGCCGAGATGTTCGAACTACTGAGCAAGTCGGAATTGAGTGAGTCCGAGTTGGGCGAGTCCGACTCCTTCTAGTCAACCTGTCAGAAGTCAATCAAGACCATGTGTTGAGCACCCGAAAAGAGAAACTGCTGAGGCTTCGCGGCCGATCGTCCGCGGCACCTCACCAGCTTCGGGGACTACTGTCGGAGTAATGGGCCACGGGTAGGCCAACCCGAGCCCATAACCTTTGAAGACATCGGGGCAGGCTGCGCCCCTCAAGACCACAGGGCGAAGAGCCGCCTCCTGGGGAGTCTACGGCAAGGCGGCCGACTGCCCGCTCACGGTCGAGTACCAGGGGCGACTTCCAGAGAAGCCAGCTTTGGGGAGTCGGCCGGCGACTCCAACAAACCGTGACATCATCGAAGGGGACGGGGTAGGGGCGTGGCTACAATGAAGCCCACTCCTCGCCCCTTACCAAGGGTAGGCATGGCTACAGCACGCCGTACTTGGGAAGATCTCCCTGCGGCGTGGCACTGTTGCCCGGCCGGCCCTGACATCAGCACCACTGTACCGGGTCATGTGCCCACGACGACTTGTCTATATGGCCTGGAGGCAGCGGGGCCCACCAGTCAGCGAGACCTCGGGAGACGGCGGGAGAACCGCCAGTCGGACCTATCGGGAGTCGGCCCGGGGGAGTCGGCCGAGCCCTCCCCCGGGGCCCACGCGCCATTAATCAAGAAGAGATGGGGAGTGGCCACAGTGATCGCCCGCCAGGCGGCGGGGCTGTTGCCACGACCCCATGACCAAGCTTGCGTCATCAGGAGCACGTCTACAGTAAT
The DNA here is from genome assembly GCF_003073215.2 of Triticum urartu. Lineage (NCBI taxonomy): Eukaryota > Viridiplantae > Streptophyta > Magnoliopsida > Poales > Poaceae > Triticum > Triticum urartu. Next base: position 568,725,330 of record NC_053022.1, on the reverse strand, counting down.
CAGCAGCCGGCAAGACCCGCCCGCGGCGGACGCGGCCTGTCGGCTCCGTACTAGACCAGTCGGCGGGCCCCAGCAGTCGGCGGAGAAGTCGGAGGTCGGAGGCACTGACGGCTGGGCCCGCGCCCAGTCTAGTTACCATTGTACCCCTGGGAGGTAGGCCTATATAAACCCCCCAGGGCACCCATGAAAAGGGTGGGATCCCAGTAGTTCTATACCATACCAGATAGAAGGAGAGAGCTAGCCTTGCCCTCTCCTACCACCAGACACAGCTCGAGGAGCAACCGTGTAAACACTTGACCATAGTGATCATCCGGAGACCCCGCAGAGCAGCAGTAGGGGTATTATCTCCCCGGAGAGCCCCGAAGCTGGGTAAGATTCGCCGGCGTGCATGTCTTCGCCTCATCCCATTTCCAGGCACCGGCGACGTTCTACTCGCCCCCACCATGATAAGCCATCCGTTGGCCTATGTCGCACCAAACCCCCGACAACGGGCAAGGGCCCTACGGGCACCTTCAATGCAGACGGAGCGCTTGATAACTTCGAGCCTTGGACAGGCCCCCACCAGCCGCCGCACCAGCCCGAAATAGCTCCCAGGCAGAGCCTCGCGAGGCCACAGCCGAACTATGAGGCCCTTCATGGCCTGTTCGGCCGCCTTGTGGAGCTCGACCAGTTGCTTCAGCTGGTCGCTCAGGGGCACGGGGTGTCCAGGCTCAGCATACTGAGACCAGAACACCATCTCTGTCGAGCTGCCCTCCTCGGCTCGATAGAATGTGACGGCATCGGACACGCTACGGGGAAGATCTGCGAATGCCCCTGGAGAGCTCCGGATTCGGGTAAGTAACAAGTAACTCACGTTTATGTGTTTGCTTTGCATAAAGAATGCCTTACCCGCCGCTATCTTTTTCACCGCATACAACTCCTGGAGGGTCTTCTGGGATTCGGCCTTGGCAGACTTGGCATTTTCAATAGCCATCGCGAGCTCGGACGCTCGCGTCTTTGAGTCAAGCTCCAAACTCTCATGCTTTTTCATGAGAGCCTGGAGCTCTTGCCGCACCTTGCCAACCTGGGCCTCATACTTCTCCCGCTCGGTGCGCTCCGTGGCCACCCTCTTCTCGGCCTCGACCAGCGCTTGCTTAAGGGTCGTCACCTCAGATGTGGCCCCTACAATAGCCACGATAATCCTGTCATTTTTTGCAATTGCACTTTAAATATATATATATATATAAACAAGGTATTTCTTACCTTCCTTGTCCTCGAGCTGCTTCTTGGCACGCCCGAGCTCTTGCTCGGACTGCTCGAGGTTCTGCTTTTGCAATACGCATATTGACTCCTTTTTGTTAGACTGCTGCAAATTTTATTTGATCCTCTATTCGGCTTTTCTTCCCGAACGCCAAACAGAGCATCAGGGGCTACTATCTATGCGGTAATATTATTTACACATTCTTTACTTACCTCAAAGCCTGTCAAAAGGCTAGCACAAGCTTCAGTCAGTCCACTCTTGGCGGACTGAACCTTCTGGACCACCGCACTCATAATGGTGCGGTGCTCCTCGTCGATGGAGGCACCTTTGAGCACCTCCAACAGATTGTCCGGCGCCTCCGGTTGGACGGGGGTCACCGGCACGGTGGGCTTGCTCCTCTTGGAAGGAGGTCGCCCGCCAGACTCTGGAACCTTTGAAGGTTCCGGAGCGGTGTCCTGCCTAGAGCCGGACTTGGAGCCCTGGGGGTTTTATCCCCTTTACTCCTGGAGTCTGGGAGGTCGCCTTGCGGCGCCTCCAGGACCACCTCCTCCTGGCATGGAACCTGTTGGGACAACACTTCGGCGTCGTCCGTAGGGCGGGGGAGGTAGCCGTCGGAAGCGAATTCACATTCGACGAGTCCAGTGAACCGCTTGACGACGCGTCGAGCCGGTCTTTGGGTGGGCTGCATAATCATATTTGACATAAGGGAAAGCTGTGCAATAAAGGAATACTATGAATTACTCTGGTATCCGGATACTTACGATTTCGCCAGGGGCTTCGCCCTGAGCGGCCACTCCTCTCCACCATCGTCGGCGTCGGTGGAGTAGTCCGGAGGAAGGGTTTTCCCCTTCTTGGACCCATTGGCCTCCCCAGTGAGGGCGGCCTTCCTTTTCTTCTCTCCTCCCGCTGGAGGGGGAGAGGTCTCTTCTTCCTCCTTGTCTTCACGGGAGGAATGCGCCTTGGAGCTGTCGGATGATGAACCCGACACCTCCTGGCGCCGGGCACTTTTTCGAGTCCCCGTGGCCTTCTTCGTGGCCTTCTTCCCCGGCACCACATAGGGTGCCGGAACCAGTAGCTTTGCCAAGCGTGCATCGGCTGGGTCTTCGGGCAAAGGAGCCGGACAGTCGATCTGTCCGGACTTCGCCTGCCAATCCTGTCAAAGGTAAGGGAGCTTAGATCTCGCATAGAGTTAAACTATGAAAAACTAATACCCTGTAAAAGGTACAAACAACTTACCGCGCTAGCGTGACGCCGTGCGCTGAATCCGCGATCCTCGGTAGCGGATGCGGGAGCCTCGGCGCCCTTGAAAAGCACCTTCCAGGCATCTTCGTACGTCGTGTCGAAGGGCCTGCTCAGAGTTTGGTGCTGCGTCAGGTTGAACTCCCACAGATTGAAGGCCCGTTGTTGACACGGGAGGATCCGGCGGATGAGCATAACCTGGAATACGTTGACAAGCTTGAGCTGCTTGTTCATCAGGGTTTGGATGCATGTTTGCAGTCCAGTCACCTCTTCTTTGCTGCCCCACAACAGGCCCGTCTCTTTCCAGGACGTGAGCCGCGTTGGGGGTCCGGACCGGAACTCGGGGGCTGCGACCCACTCAGGGTCGCGCGGCTAGGTGATGTAAAACCACCCCGATTGCCACCCCTTCAGGGTTTCCACAAAGGAGCCCTCGAGCCATAAGACGTTGGGCATCTTGCCCACCATGGCGCCTCCGCACTCCGCCCGGTTGCCGCGCACCACCTTCGGCTTGACATTGAAAGTCTTGAGCCATAGGCCGAAATGGGGGCGGATGCGGAGGAAAGCCTCGCACACGACGATAAACGCCGTGATGTTGAGGATGAAGTTCGGGGCCAGATCATGGAAATCCAAGCCGTAGTAGAACATGAGTCCCCGGACGAATGGGTGGATAGGAAAGCCCAGTCCGCAGAGGAAGTGGGGAAGGAACACTACCCTCTCATGGGGCCTTGGGGTGGGGAGGAGCTGCCCCTCTTCAGGAAGCTGGTACGCGGTGTTGTTATACAAGTATCTGGCCTTCCTCAGTTTTTTGATGTGTCCCTCCGTGACGGAGGAGACCATCCACTTGCCTCCCGCTCTGGACATGGCTGGAAAAGGTTGAGGTGGGGAGTGAGGACTTGGGCGCTGGAGCTCGAGTGCACGAAAATGGATAGGCAAAGGAGGAAGAAGGCGTAGGTGAAAAGGTGGATCCTTATCCCCTTATATGGGTGGACGCAACTACGTGTCCCCACCAGCCTGGTAAAACTCGCTTATCTCCAAGCGTCGTAATCAATGGCGCGATTGGGTTACCCACGCCCGTATTGATGAGAATCCCGGAATAAGGGGACACGATATCTGCTTTAACAAGATGTGCCAAGGAAACCGCCTCGCATGACGCGCTGAGGTGGGATAATAAAACGATTCGAATAAAGGCTTGGCCATGGTGCGATGTCACACTACGGAATACGTCAGCAGATTAGATTTGTGTAAATATTATTCTCTCTATGGCAATATGTGGAAACTTATTTTGCAGAGCCGGACAATATCTTTGTGTTCAAAATCTTCTATGAAGTACTTGGAGGAGGAACCCGCCTTGCAATGCCGAAGACAATCTGCGCGCCGGACTCATCGTCATTGAAGCCTGATTCAGGGGCTACTGAGGGAGTCCTGGATTAGGGGGTGTCCGGATGGCCGGACTATACCTTCAGTCGGACTCCTGGACTATGAAGATACAAGATTGAAGACTTTGTCCCGTGTCCGGAAGGGACTTTCCTTGGCGTGGAAGGCAAGCTTGGCGATACGGATATATAGATCTCCTACCATTGTAACCGACTTTGTGTAACCCTAACCCTCTCCGGTGTCTATATAAACCGGAGGGTTTTAGTCCATAGGACAACGTACAGAACAACAATCATACCATAGGCTAGCTTCTAGGGTTTAGCCTCTCCGATCTCATGGTAGATCTACTCTTGTACTACCCATATCATCAATATTAATCAAGCAGGACGTAGGGTTTTACCTCCATCAAGAGGGCCCGAACCTGGGTAAAACTTCATGTCCCTTGCCTCCTATTACCATCCGGCCTAGACGCATAGTTCGGGACCCCCTACCCGAGATCCGCTGGTTTTGACACCGATAGTCTCCATCATCCTTTCCTCACATGGGACAATGCTGTAATGATGATCATCACACTTTTATTTTCTTACACCTCAAGAATTACAACTCGAAACTTGGAACAAAATATGACTCTATGTGAATGCCTACGTCGGTGTACCGGGATTGCGATGAATCAAGAGTGACATGTATGAAAAATTAAGCATGGTGGCCTTGCCACAAATACGATGTCAACTACATGATCATGCAAAGCAATATGACAATGATGATGCATGTCATAATAAATGGAACGGTGGAAAGTTGCATGGCAATATATCTCGGAATGGCTATGGAAATGCCATAATAGGTAGGTATGGTGGCTATTTTGAGGAAGATATAAGGAGGCTTATGTGTGATAGAGCGTATCATATCACGGGGTTTGGATGCACCGGCGAAGTTTTCACCAACTCTCAAGGTGAGAAAGGGCAATGCACGGTACCAAAGAGGCTAGCAATGATGGAAGGGTGAGAGTGCGTATAATCCATGGACTCAACATTAGTCATAAAGCACATACTTATTGCAAAAATCTACAATTCATCAAAACCAAGCACTATGCGCATGCTCCTAGGGGGATAGATTGGTAGGAAAAGACCATTGCTCGTCCCCGACCGCCACTCATAAGGAAAGCAATCAAAGAACACCCCATGCTTCAAATTTGTCACATAAAGTTCACCATACGTGCATGCTACGGGACTTTCCAACTTCAACACAAGTATTCATCAATTTCACAATTACTCGACTAGCACACCTCTAATATTACCACCTTTATATCTCAAAACAGTCTATCAAGCATCCAACTTCTCTTAGCATTTAAAATTTATAACCAAAGTGAATTACCATGCTGTTCTAAAGGAATCTCAAAGTGATATAAGTGAAGCATGAGAGATCAATTATTTCTATAAAATAGAACCACCGCTGTGCTCTAAAAGATATAAGCGAAGCACTAGAGCAAAAATTATCCAACTCAAAAGATATAAGTGAAGCACATAGAGTATTCTAATAAATTCCAATCCATCTGTGTCTCTCCCAAAAGGTGTGTACAGAAAGGATGATTGTGGTAAATAAAAATCAAAGACTCAAATCATACAAGACGCTCCAAGAAAAACACATATCATGTGGCGAATAAAAATATAGCTCCAAGTAAAGCTACCGATGGACGAAGACGAAAGAGGGGATGCCTTCCGGGGCATCCCCAAGCTTAGGCTTTTTGGTGTCCTTAGATTTTACCTTGGGGTGCCTTCGGCATCCCCAAGATTAGGCTCTTGCCACTCCTTGTTCCATAATCCATCAAATCTTTACCCAAAACTTGAAAACTTCACAACAGAAAACTAAAAAGAAAATCTTCGTGAGCTCCGTTAGTAAAATAAAACAAACCACCACTTCAAGGTACTGTAATGAACTCATTATTTATTTATATTGGTGTTAAACCTACTGTATTGCAAATTTTCTATGGTTCATAAACTCTATTACTAGCCATAGATTCATCAAAATAAGCAAACAACACACGAAAAACAGAATCTGTCAAAAACAGAACAGTCTGTAGTAATCTGTAGGTTTCGAATACTTATGGAACCCCAAAAATTCTAAAATAAATCTCTGGACGTGAGGAATTTATATATTAATCATCTTCAAAAAGAATTAACTAAATATCACTCTCCAGTAAAAAATGGCAGCAATTCTCGCGAGTGCTAAAGTTTCTGTTTTTTACAGCAAGATCAAAAAGACTTTCCCCAAGTCTTCCCAAAGGTTCTACTTGGCACAAACACTAATTAAACACAAAAAACACAACCAAAACAGAGGCTAGATAAATTATTTATTACTAAACAGGAACAAAAAGCAAGGAATAAAAAAATTGGGTTGCCTCCCAACAAGCGCTATCGTTTAACGCCCCTAGCTAGGCATAAAAGCAAGGATAGATCTAGGTATTGCCATCTTTGGTAGGCAATCCATAAATGGCTCTCATAATAGGTTCATATGGTAATTTAATTTTCTTTCTAGGGAAGTGTTCCATGACCTTCTGAGGGAGTCCTGGATTAGGGGGTCTCCGGAGAGCCGGACTATATCCTTTGGCCGGACTGTTGGACTATGAAGATACAAGATTGAAGACTTCGTCTCGTGTCCGGATAGGACTCTACTTGGCGTGGAAGGCAAGCTAGGCAGTACGGATATGGATATCTCTTCCTTTGTAACCGACCTTGTGTAACCCTAACCCTCTCCGGTGTCTATATAAATCGGAGGGTTTTAGTCCATAGGACACAATAACATACAATCATACCATAGGCTAGCTTCTAGGGTTTAGCCTCTTTGATCTCGTGGTAGATCTACTCTTGTACTACCCATATCATCAATATTAATCAAGCCGGACGTAGGGTTTTACCTCCATCAAGAGGGCCCAAACCTGGGTAAAACATCGTGTTCCCTGCCTCCTGTTACCATCCGCCTTAGAGGCATAGTTCGGGACCCCCTACCCGAGATCCGCCGGTTTTGACACCGACATTGGTGCTTTCATTGAGAGTTCCTCTATGTCGTCGCCATTAGGTTTGATGGCTCCTACGATCATCGATAGCGATGCAGTCTAGGGTGAGACTTTTCTCCCCGGGCAGGTTTTTGTATTCGGCGGCTTTGCACTGCGGGCCAATTCGCTTGGCCATCTGGAGCAGATCGAAAGTTACGCCCCTGGCCACCACATCAGGTTTGGAAGCTTAAACTACGCGGCCGATATCCGCGGAGACTTGATCTTCGACGGATTCGAGCCCCTGCCTTGTGCGTCACACGGTCATGATGAGCACGATTTAGCTCTACCGTCGGACAGTGTTCAGGAGATCGCACCGACAGCCGCTCCGACCCTCAATTCGGAGCCCTTTGTGCTGTCCATGGATGGGTGGATGGACCCCGCCATGGAGGCCTTACCCTCAGCGACGATCGAGCCGAACATCGACCTTACCCTGCACGAGACCGTGTTGTCAGACTGTCGGATCCTTTTCCGGCCACGGACTCCGAACCGCCTGCACCTGTTCTTAGTGAATCCGATTGGGCGCCGATCATGGAATTTACCTCCGTGGATATTTTTCAGCACTCGCCCTTTGGCGACATACTGAACTCATTAAGGTCTCTCTCCTTGTCAGGAGGATCCTGGCCGAACTATGTCCGGCAGGATTGGGATGCGGATGACGAAGAAATTCGCGGCCCACCCACCACCCACTTAGTAGCCACTGTCGATGACTTAACTGACATGCTCGACTTCGACTCCGAAGACATCGACGGTATGGACAACGATGCGGGAGACAAAGAGGAACCACTGCCCATAGGGCACTGGACAGCCACCTCATCATACGATATATACATGGTGGACACACCCAAAGAAGGCAATGGCGACGAGACAGCGGAGGATGACCCCTCCAAGAAGCAACCCAAGCGCCGACGTCAGCGGCGCCGCTCTAAGTCCCGCCAAAGCAAAAGTGGTGATACCGGCACAGGAGGTAATAACACTCCGGATAGTGCCAAAGACAACAACAATCACCTCCAGCAAGATTTAGAGCAGGAGGATGGAGAAGCCAGCCCTCCTAAGAGAGCGGCAGATGGAGAGGCAGAGGATGATAATTACATGCCCCCCTCAGAAGATGAGGCAAGCCTCGGCAATGATGAATTCGCCGTCCCAGAGGATCCCATCGACCAAGAGCGCTTCAAGCGCCGGCTTATGGCCACGGCAAATAGCCTTAAGAAAAAGCAGCAGCAGCTTCAAGATGATCAAGATCTGCTAGTTGACAGATGGACTGAAGTCCTCGCGGCCGAGGAATATTGTCACATCCCTAGTTCTGGTATGACCTAGGCTAGCCTTCATGTTTGCATCATGTTTAAATTTCATTGAAATTTGAAATGGGGATTTGTGAAACCCTCAGAATCATTCTGGAAATGACCCAAATAAAAAAATTGCTCCAAAAAGGTCCAAGAAAATGCTCATGTTGCTCTCTGAAAATCTTGGACAGAGATAAAAATCAAACCAACATTTTCAGGAGCTCATAAGTATTTATTTTGGGCATTTGGAATTAATGCAGTAATTATTTCTTTGGATATATATTGTTATATATATTAAAAAAATATTGTCCAAAAATTATGCCAGTAGTTGAGGAGCTCTGGAATAATACCACTACCCCTGCAAAAATTGGCATAAGAAAATAAAATGGTTTAGTATTTTTATTAAATGAAACAAATGTCAGAAAAATAGAAAAGAAAACAAAAAGGAAAAAGCTTACCCGTGCTTACCTACGGCCTGGCCCGGTGGCCCAACAGGCTGGCCCAGCCGACTGGCCAGTGCCAGTCGTCCCCTTCCTCTCGCCAGGAGGACAGGGCGTGTGCCCGCGGCACGCACGCACGTGCCCGAGCCACCTCCTACTTCCGCTGCTGCCTCGACGCCCTGGACAACGCCACGTTTTCCCCTGGACCGCCTCGTCCTCTCCCGTGCCTCCTTTCTCCTCTGCTCTCCTTCTCCCGCTGCTACCGAGCGCCTCGCAGCTCACCGACGACCACCACCGCGGCCACCGGCCACCCCACGCCTCGCCGACGCGCCAAGAAGCTCCACCTCGTCCCCCTCTTCCTCCTCACCAAGATGTAAGGCGCCGGAAGCCCCTGGACGCCGCCAGCTCCGCCATTCCCCTCCTTGGCCACCAAGGACCGGCGCCGTCGATTCGTCGCCGTCAGGTCTTCCCCGAGCCCGCTGAGCAGCTCGTCGCACCGCCATGAGCCCCTGCTCCTGCTCCCCCTATCAGTTTTCCTCTCGTGTGTCGTAGCCATCGCCTCGCCTGCAACTGAATGCGCCGCCGCCCGCGCTCGTCACCGGTGATGCTCCAGTGACCATTTGGTCTCAGGCATGCGACCAACGCACTCACCGCATCACGTAGGCCACCGCTAGCGCCTCAGCTCGCTTGCTCGCACACCGCAATGCTGCCCGCACCCACGCCCGAACTCCGGCAACCGCCGCGGGCTCCACTCCGGCGAGCTCCGGCCTCCCCATGACCCAGCGCCTGCACCGTTCGACGCGCGGCGGCAAGAGCTTTCCAACGCACCAAACATGCTTCGAACGAGGCCCTGTAGCGGTTTTCCGAGCCGCGCCGCCGTCTTGGGCCTCGCCGGCGTCAAGTCGCCGGTGGGTTTGACCCACTTTGACCCCGGCTGGACCCCGCCTGAGTCAATGACATGTGGGGCCCGGCCCTGCTAATTTTCAGTTTAGTATTAGTTTAATAGCTAACTAACCCTGTTAACTAACTGTGACACTGACGTGTGGACCCCACACGTCAGGTTTGACCTGGTCCGCCACGTTTGACTCGCTGACGTCATTCCACTATCATGTTGACGCAATATTTGATTTTCTGGTTTAAAAATAAATCAGGAAATTCCAGAAAATGTTATAAACTTCAAAAATTCATAGAAATTCAACCGTAGCTCAGATTGAAATAATTTATATATGAAAAATTATTAGAAAAATGCAATCTATCCATCTGTACCATTCTCATGCATGACAAACCAACCTATACATGCTGTATATATGAAAAGGCATAGATGGCATTTATAAGAGCTTATTTTGGAGATGCATTTGAATCTTGGTTCAAATGGACTTCAACCAAATGAATTCTACATGCCATGTTCATGCATCATATTGTTGCATATGATGGTGTATTGATTGCTGACACCGTTTCTTCTTGATTGGTCCTGCTCCGGAGACCGATCTAGAGTACCTGTCTGAGGAGCAGTGCCCCCTGTTGATCTACCAGGCAAGCAAACCCCCTTGTTCATTTTGATACAATCCTACCCTCTCGCTCCTGCTCTCTTTTATTGCATTAGGACAACAATGATTCAACTGCTACTTTATGCTGCGGTAGTTGAACCCATTCCTCTGCATGACCTGTCATTGCCACAGTAAATAGTTAAAACCCACTAGCATGTGTAGGAGTTGATTGAGCCATGTTGTGTTCCTGCCATGCCATGCCTGCTATTGCTTAGAGTTGTGTCAGGTATGATTCATCGGGAATGTGTAAGTGCATCTAATGCCACCCCTAGTTGGTTTTGGAGTATTGACGGCAAACCTATTTGAGGGACTAATGTGTTTGTGAGAATTGCAGGATAACACAGGTAGAAGTCCCTCATTGATTCGGTTTTACTACCAGAGATGACCCCTAAAAATGTATGAAGACATTGAAGCCAAAGGTGGTATATGAAGATATTCACATTGAAGACTATGACAAAAGAAGACACGTTATGAAGCCTATGGAGCTCGAAGACTTAGATCTTTCGTAGTTCTTTTTCTTTTGTGTTGAGTCATAGGAACCACCGTACTGTTAAGTGGGGTCCAGGAGAACCAGTCAGAATGACTGAAGTGATGCCTAAACCAAAAACCTATGTCTTCGAGTGAAGACAATGAGAGAGAATCTTGTCCAGAGCCGGACAAGTCAGCTTTGCTTGTAGCCCAAGTAAAGTTGCCATGAGAGTTTGAAATCTGACCGTTGCGACACGTGTCAGTTCCTTAGTAACCCAGGGTCATTTCGGACAAATCAGGTCGGGTTGCCAAGTGGCTATAAATAGCCCACCCCCTACAACCATAAACGGTTGGCTGCTCAGATTTTAGTGCACGGCTTTTGTCGTTTGAGAGCAACCCACCTCGAAGCCTTTGAGAGAAAATTCCTAGCGAGGAGAAAAGCCCTAACCACCCAGAGCCAGAGAACATTGGGCATCACTTAAGTCTTCTTGTCTGTGTGATCTAAAGACTTATTACACTTGAGGACTGTGAATCCTCCAGACGGTTAGGCGTCGCGTTCAGAGCATCCAAGAGACATTGTGGATTGCCAGTGAACGAAGTCTGTGAAGGTTTGGGAGTCTACCTTGAAGACTTACCAGAGTGATTGGGCGAGGACTATGTGACCTTAGCTCAAGGAGAATACGGTGAGGACTTGGTGTCCTGAGCTGCGTGTTCAGGACTGGGTGTCCGGGACTGTGTGTCCTAAGGTTTAAATACCTAGCCGCTCCAACCAGACGTACAGTTGTCACAGCAACTGGAACTGGTCCAACACATCATTGTCTTCAATAAGTCACTGGTTTCATCTTCACTTCCTTTTTCTTACTATTACTCATTGTGAAGCCATTGCTTGCTTGCTCTATCTTTTGTCTTCACAACGTGAATGTATGATCTGTTTGGCTTCATAACTTCTTCCCACCCGATCCTTATTACACTGCAGCTGTTTGTCATTGCGCTTTCACTTTATTCAATACTTGACCATGGCTGGCCTAGTGTAATCTAACTTCCGCTGCATAGTAATAGGCATAATCTTCTCTGTTTGTCTTCATAACTCCCACGTTTTGAAGACTTTCATAAAAATCGCCTATTCGCGCCCCCTCTAGTCGATATAACGCACTTTCAGAATGAATTGGAGTGGTACGATATGTTCTGGTGCTGAGAGTTAAACGTGTGAACACGATTTGGTAAAGGTAGCGGTGAGAGGCCATGTAGGAGTACATGGTGGGTTGTCTCACCGGAACCGTCCTTAAGCACTGAGTTCCGTGTATGTTGTTCAATGACTAGCTACTACCACACATTGGAATGCTTAAGTGCCCCTCTCGACTTATTAACCAACTTGATCTCTGTCCAGGAGTTGCAACTAGTTTCTGGTGTTTGTAGGTAGTGTTAGTAGTCTACCAAGTGGCACCCGGCCAGGTGGGCTTGGGACAGACTAGGCACAGTGGCACGGTGTACCAAGTGGCAATCGGATGGTGGGCTTGGGAACCCTGCTCACATCATTTGGGGCCGTCAGCGACACCCCGGCCGGATCTCCTTGCGGATGGAACCCGAATAGGCGATAAACCTGGATGAGAGACTTGTGTGGTTAGTCAGGTCGTGGCCGACACCCTCGCCAGGCTTCCGCTTGAAGGTTGCCGAGGTACATGACATGTACATGGCGGTAAGTGGCGAGAGCGTGTGTGAAGAAGTATACCCCTGCAGGGTTATCATGATCTATTCGAATAGCCGTGTCCTCGGTTATGGACTTCTTGGATGCTTACGTGGTACATAGACAACTTGAAATGGATACTCTAAAATGCTCAAGACAAGTGTGAGTGCTATGGATGGCCTTCTCGTAAGGAGATGGGGATGAATCCATAGTAGTGTATTGATGTGGTGGTTAGTGGACTCGTGTGCGCTGCCTCACCTCAAAGAAGTTTCTCGTAGTCATAGAATAGTATAGCCACTGAGTCAAAGCTGGCTTGCTGCAATTAAACCCCACATTGCCTTCTTGATACTAATGCATGTATGATAGGATCTGATGTAAGTCTTGCTGAGTACCTTTGTACTCACGTTTGCTTTATTTATGTTTTGCAGGTGAGACATCTGTCTCACTTGTAGTACCGCTTGGACTTCGACGAGTAGCTTGTTACCTCAGCTACGATCTTGTACCCTTGGGAGGGACTTGTAGATAGTCAGGCTTCTCAGCCTTTTTCTTTTGTAGTTGTCTGTACTCAGACATGTAATGCTTCAGTTGCTTGTATGCTCTGAATGACGGGTCATGTGACCCCTGTTTGTATTTAATGCTATGTGGCTCTTCTGGGCCTTTATCTATATGAGTTTGCATTATGTTGTGATGCCATGTTGTATAGCACATACTTGCATGTTATGCGTACGTGTAACATGTATTGCTATGTGTGGAATCCGACAACATAGTTGTCTACCCTTGATAGCCTTTCTTATGGGGAAATGTAGTCTAGTGCTTCCACCGAGCCATGGTAGTCCGCTACAGCCCGGTTTAACGGAGTCCTGCTAGCCTAGCACTACTGCTCCGGAACACTTAGACTGGCCGGCATGTGATTCACTTTGTTCATGTGTCTGTCCCTTCGGGGAAAAGTCACACAGTGACATCCGGAGTCCTGCCTAGCCTGCTATAGCCCGGTTCACTGGGGTCCTGTTAGCCCAGTGCTACAGCCCGGATTCGCATGCTGCTGACCGGCATGCTCGATGTTGATTCATGTATGCCTATCCCCGTAAGTTAGTGCCACTTTGGGTTCACGACTAGTCATGTCGGCCCGGGTTCTCTGTCGTATGGATGCCAGCGACACTATGATATACGTGAGCCAAAAGGCGCAAACGGTCCCGGGCCATGGTAAGGCGACACCCGTGAGAATACCATGCGTGAGGCCGCAAAGTGATATGAGGTGTTACATGCTAGATCGGTGTGACTTAGAATCAGGGTCCCGACAGCTTTGGTATCAGAGCCTGACTGCCTGTAAGATTACCAAGCCAACCTGGTCGAAGTTGAGTCTAGAAACTCTTTAGTTATATAAGGGAATTGATTGTGGAAGGGAACGTAAGGCTCTTTTTACTCCTTATACCTCATGCCTTCTGATCTGAGTCATCCTATCTTTCCTACGGGGTTAAGGAACTAGGCTTCCTCTTCTGTCTATCAGGATCACGTGTTACTACTCCGTAGTCTCTAAGGATGGGTTGATCTGAGTCATATCCCAGTTCGAGTACCTCCGGTGTAGCCTGTTTAGTAATATCTCAGAACCTTGAGTGATGATGTTGAGTTTGGTGCTACCCCATCTTTTGCAGAATGTCTCATTTTGAGCATTTTACTGCCGTTATGCTGCCGTAATTGTCCTAGGAGTTCGAGAGATACTAATTTCTTGTGCTACGTTCTGCATCCTATAGTTGGTGCTGAATCCATCCTTGTTTTCTTTGGTTTCGTTCTTCAGGATGTTGCCGGTTAACCGAAGTTCTGTTGCTCATAGTCGGAACCACGGAGATGGTAGGGATGAGGATTCTCCCGATCAGTCTTCGTTGGCAGAGTTCATGTTAGAGATGGAGAGGAACAAGCGTGAGTCTAACCGCTTGTTAGCACGTATCGAGGAGAACACCGGACCCCAATGCAAAGAGTCAGCGACCATCTATGATTTCATTGGTTTGAAACCACCTACCTTCCATCATTCTATTGAACCACTCGATGCAGATGACTGGCTCCATAGTATCACTATTAAGCTGCGTTCTGCGAATGTAGCTGAAGGTGACAAGGTCACCTATGCTGCATATCACTTGGAAGGTCCTGCTAGTCTTTGGTGGCAGAACTATGAGGCTATGCTTCCAGCTGGCCAGATACCTACCAGGAGAGACTTCACTGAGGCTTTTCGCGAACATCACATCCCTCTGGCTCTCATTGACCGCAAGAGAGAAGAGTTCTGTAGTTTCACCCAGGATAAGATGGCTGTTGATGCTTACAGTAGAGAGTTTGAGAACCTCGCCCGCTATGCTACAGAAGAGGTGTCCACAGACGCCAAGAAGCAGGCTAGGTTCCAGAAGGGTCTCAACCCCAAGTTGCGTCGTGATCTCCACTTACATCATTGCAATACATTCCAGGCTCTTGTGAACAAGGCCATTAATGCAGAGACAGCTCAACTCACTTACGAGGAGTCTTGTAAGCACACCCGTGATTTGGGTTCTTCCTCCGGTTCTAGTTCTCAGAAGCGTCGGATTTGGGTTCCGAACTCCGCTCTTCCACCCGGTTATTCACCGAGGCCCTCTTATGTGGCGCCTCACCTAGTTCAGTTACATGCTCCACCCAGGCCTACTGGTAGACCGCTTGTCAATGCGGGTCCACGTCCTACTTCAGGGACTTGCTTCACATGCGGAGAGCCAGGACACTATGCACGTGACTGCTCTCAAACCAACTATGCTCCACTCCAGCCTGAGAAGTCTATTGGCCGTGGTAAGCCATCACGCAAGATGATCAGTGTCAAGTCAGCTCCCACTGAACGTGGATGTGTGCATCATGTTTCAGCTAAAGACGCTCATGATGATCTTGATGTCGTTCTTGGTACACTCCTTGTCAATTGTCATCCAACATCGGTTCTGTTCGACACTGGAGCATCTCACTCCTTCATTTCTGAAAGCTATGCTAACTTGCACAATATTTCATTTTGTGATTTGCCCTCTCCACTAGTCATTCAAACTCCTGGATCCAAATGGCAAACTTATAGTGTAAGCCATGGTAATGAAATCCTTGTTGACAGACTTGTATTCCTTGCATCACTTATAGCCCTCAAGTCTACAGCTATTAACATCACCTTGGGTATGGACTGGATGAAAGCTCATTATGCCAAGATTGATTGTTACACTAGGTCTATTCAGCTTACACACCCATCTGGCAAGATAGTCACTGTCTCCACTAGAGTTGCAAAGCACCAACTCTATTCTCTTAATGCCAACCCTCTTCCTGACCTTGAAGATATCTCGGTAGTCCGTGATTTTCCGGATGTCTTTCCTGAGGAACTGCCAGGTATTCCACCTGACAGAGATGTAGAGTTTGTCATAGATCTTATTCCAGGAACCGTCCCAATTTCTAGGAGACCTTACAAGATGGCACCCTTAGATCTAGATGAGCTTAAGAAACAACTCGATGAATCCTTGCAAAAGGGTTTCATCCGTCCTAGTTCTTCTCCCTGGGCTTGCCCCGTCCTCTTCGTCAAGAAGAAGGATGGTACGGACTGGATGGTTGTAGATTATCGTCCCGTTAATTTGGTCACGATAAAGAACAAGTATCCGCTCCCCGGGATCAATGACCTGTATCATCAGCTCGCTGGATCCTTAGTCTTTTCAAAGATGGATTTGAGGTTAGGCTACCACCAAATCAAGATCAGAAATGGGGACATTCCTAAGATGGCTTTTGTCACTCGTTATGGTCAGTACGGGTACACCGTCATGTCCTTTGGTCTAACCAATGCTCCAGCTACATTCTCTCGCTTGATGCACTCGATCTTCATGGAGTACTTAGATAAGTTCGTCATGGTTTACCTCGATGATATTCTTATCTACTTGAAGAACGAGGAAGAGCATGCCGAACATCTTAGACTTGTGTTAGAAAAACTCAGAGAGCACCGCCTTTATGCCAAGTTCTCCAAGTGCGAATTTTGGTTGCCAGAAGTGACCTATCTTGGCCACGTGATCTCTGGTAAGGGCATTGTTGTCAATCCCGAGAGAGTTCAGGCCGTTCTTGATTGGACTCCGCCTGAAACAGTTAAGAAAGTTAGGAGTTTCCTTGGTCTAGCCAGTTATTGTCGCTGCTTCGTTGAGAACTTCCCCAAAGTGGCCAAACCTCTCACGGAACTTCTCAAGAAAGATAAAAAGTTTGAGTGGTCCCCATAGTGTGAGCACAGTTTTCAGGAACTGAAAAGACGCCTGACTTCTGCTCCCATACTTGTGCCACCGGATTTCACTAAGGACTTTGTTATCTATTGTGATGCCTCACGACAGGGACTAGGTTGCATTCTTATGCAGGATCGTCATGTGATTGCCTATGCATCTCGATAGTTGCATCCACATGAGGAGAATTATCCTACACATGATCTAGAGCTTGCAGCCGTAGTCTATGCGCTTAAGACATGGCGACATTACCTTCTTGGTAAACGTTGCGAGATTTACACCGACCACCAGAGTCTCAAGTATATCTTCACCCAACCAGATTTCAACCTTAGGCAAAGACGTTGGTTGGAGTTGATCTCAGATTACGACTTAGGGATTACCTACACCCCAGGCAAGGGCAATGCTATGGCTGATGTGCTAAGTCGTAAGTCCTATTGCAACAATCTTATGTTGCAGCAGGGCCAACCATTTCTCCACGAGGAATTCTGTAAGCTTAATCTTCACATTGCTCCTCACGGATTCCTTTCTACCTTGGTGGCGAAACCTACTGTTGAGGATCAGATCATTTCTGACCAGAAGTTCGATAGGGGTGTCATCCGCATCAAGAGAAACATTAGGAAGGGAGTTGGTGGATGTTTCTATATAGATGATTGAGGTGTTGTTTTATTTGAGAATCGCTTGGTGGTTCCCAAGAATCAACATCTTCGACAATTAATCCTTAAGGAGGCCCATGAATCTCCTCTCACGATTCATCCCGGTAGTACTAAGATGTATCAGGACCTACGCCAGAGGTTCTGGTGGACTAGGATGAAGAGAGAAATCGCTCAGTTTATTGCTAACTGTGACGTTTGTCGTCGCGTGAAGGAAGAGCATTAGAGACCTGCTGGCACCCTTCAACCTTTAGCTATTCCTGAACGGAAATGGGATAAAGTTGGTATGGACTTCATCACCGGCTTTCCCAGGACCAAGAAAGGGAATAATGCTATCTTTGTAGTCATTGGTCGTCTTTCCAAAGTGGCTCACTTCCTACCTGTTCGAGAGAGTATCACTGCTAGTCAGCTCGCTGACTTATATATTTCTCAAATAGTGTCACTTCATGGTGTTCCACTAGAGATCAATTCAAACCGTGGCAGTCTTTGCACTTCTCATTTCTGGGAGAGTTTCCAAACTACCATGGGCACCCATCTTTCCTTCAGTACCGCTTTCCACCCTCAATCAAGTGGTCAGGTGGAAAGGGTCAACCAAATTCTCGAAGACATGCTTAGAGCTTGTGTTATCTCATTCGGTATGGATTGGGAGAAGTGTCTTCCTTTCACCGAGTTTGCTTATAACAATAGCTACCAATCCAGCCTCAAGAAAGCTCCTTTTGAGATTTTGTATGGACGAAGATGTCGAACACCTTTGAACTGGTCAGAAACCGGTGAAAGACAATTCTTTGGACCGGACATGATCCAGGAGGCAGAAGAGCAAGTTCGCATCATTCGTGAGAATTTGAAAACAGCCCAATCTCGTCAAAAGAGCCAGTATGACCGTCGTCATAAGGAAGTGGCTTATGAAGTTGGCGACAAGGCTTACCTTCGGGTTACTCCTTTGAAGGGTACCCATCGTTTCGGTATCAAGGGCAAGTTGGCTCCTTGTTACATTGGTCTCTTTTCGCATTCTCGCTAAACGAGGAGAGGTTGCCTACCAGTTGGAACTACCCCCACATCTTTCTCGAGTACATGATGTCTTCCACGTCTCTCAACTCAGGCGTTGCTTCTCGGATCCCATCCGTGAAGTGGACCATGAAACGCTTGATCTCCAAGATAACCTTCCATATCGAGAGTACCCTGTTCGCATTCTTGATCAAGCAAAGTGTGTCACTCGACGTCATAACATCAAGTTTCTCAAGGTTCAGTGGCCTCATCATTCCGAGAGAGAAGCTACTTGGGAGCATGAAGATCGTCTTCGACTTGAGTACCCCACTTTCTTTCCGCCGACTCCTGAATCTCGGGACGTGATTTTTTTGAGTGGGGGCGAGTTGTCACATCCCTAGTTCTGGTATGACCTAGGCTAGCCTTCATGTTTGCATCATGTTTAAATTTCATTGAAATTTGAAATGGGGATTTGTGAAACCCTCATAATCATTCTGGAAATGACCCAAATAAAAAAACTGCTCCAAAAAGGTCCAAGAAAATGCTCATGTTGCTCTCTAAAAATCTTGGACAGAGATAAAAATCAAACCAACATTTTCAAGAGCTCATAAGTATTTATTTTGCACATTTGGAATTAATGCAGTAATTATTTGCTTTGGATATATATTGTTATATATAATATATTGTCCAAAAATTATGCCAGTAGTTGAGGAGCTCTAGAATAATACCACTAGCCCTTGCAAAAATTGGCATAAGAAAATAAAATGGTTTAGTATTTTATTAAACCAAACAAATGTCAGAAAAATAGAAAAGAAAACAAAAAGGAAAAAACTTACCTATGCTTACCTACGGCCTGGCCCAGTGGCCCAACAGGCTGGCCCAGCCGACTAGCCAGTGCCAGTCGTCCCCTTCCTCTCGCCAGGAGGACAGGGCGTGTGCCTGCGGCGCGCACGCACGCGCCCGAGCCACCTCCTGCTTCTGCCGCTGCCTCGACACCCTGGACAACGCCACGTTTTCCCCTGGACCGCCTCGTCCTCTCCCATGCCTCCTTTCTCCTCTGCTCTCCTTCTCCCGCTCGTGCCGAGCGCCTCGCAGCGCGCCGACGACCTCCATCGCGGCCACCGGCCACCCCACGCCTCGCCGACGCGCCAAGAAGCTCCGCCTCGTCCCCTCTTCCTCCTCAACAAGATGTAAGGCGCCGCATGTGACCAACGCACTCACCGCATCACGTAGGCCACCGCTAGCGCCTCAGCTCGCTTGCTCGCACACCGCAATGCTGCCCGCACCCACGCCCGAACTCCTGCAACCGCCGCGGGCTCCACTCCAGCGAGCTCCGGCCTCCCCATGACCCAGCACCTGCACCGTTCGACGCGCGGAAGCAAGAGCTTTCCAACACACCCAGACACGCTTCGAACGAGGCCCTGTAGCGGTTTTCTAAGCCGGGCCGCCGTCTCGGGCCTTGCCCGCATCAAGTCACCGGTGGGTTTGACCCACTTTGACCCCGGCTGGACCCCGCTTGAGTCAATGATATGTGGGGCCCGGCCCTGCTAATTTTCAGTTTAGTATTAGTTTAATAGCTAACTAACCCTGTTAACTAACTGTGACACTGACGTGTGTACCCCACACGTCAGGTTTGACCTGGTCAGCCACGTTTGACTCGCTGACGTCATGCCAGTGTCATGCTGACGCAATATTTGATTTTCTGGTTTAAAAATAAATCAGGAAATTCCAGAAAATTTTATAAACTTCAAAGATTCATAAAATTCAACTGTAGCTCAGATTGAAATAATTTATATATGAAAAATTATCAGAAAAATGCAATCTATCCATCTGTACCATTTTCATGCATGACAAACCAACCTATACATGTTGTATATATGGAAACACATAGATGGCATTTATAAGAGCTTATTTTGGAGATGCATTTGAATCTTGGTTCAAATGGACTACAACCAAATGAATTCTAGTTGCATTAGTGTAAACAACATCACATCTACATGCCATGTTCATGCATCATATTGTTGCATATGATGGTGTATTGATTGCTGACACCGTTCCTTCTCGATAGGTCCTGCTCCGGAGACCGATCCAGAGTACCTGTCTGAGGAGGAGTGCCCCCTGTTGATCTACCAGGCAAGCAAACCCCCTTGTTCATTTCGATACAATCCTACCCTCTCGCTCTAGGACAACAACAATTCAACTGCTACTTTATGCTGCGGTAGTTGAACCCATTCCTCTGCATGACCTGTCATTGCCACAGTAAATAGTTAAAACCCACTAGCATGTGTAGGAGTTGATTGAGCCATGTTGTGTTCCTGCCATGCCATGCCTGCTATTGCTTAGAGTTGTGTCAGGTCTGATTCATCGGGAATGAATTGGAGTGGTACGATATGTTCTGGTGCTGAGAGTTAAACGTGTGAACACAATTTGGTAAAGGTAGCGGTGAGAGGCCATGTAGGAGTACATGGTGGGTTGTCTCACTGGAACCGTCCTTAAGCACTGAGTTCTGTGTATGTTGTCCAATGACTAGCTACTACCACACATTGGAATGCTTAAGTGCCCCTCTCGACTTATTAACCAACTTGATCTCTGTCCAGGAGTTGCAACTAGTTTCTGGTGTTTGTAGGTAGTGTTAGTAGTCTACCAAGTGGCACCCGGCCAGGTGGGCTTGGGACAGACTAGGCACAGTGTCACGGTGTACCAAGTGGCACCCGGATGGTGGGCTTGGGAACCCTGCTCACATCGTTTGGGGCCGTGATCGACACCCTGGCCGGATCTCTTGCGGATGGAACCCGAATAGGCGATAAACCTGGATGAGAGACTTCTGTGGTTAGTCAGGTCGTGGCCGACACCGTCACCAGGCTTCTGCTTGAAGGTTGCCGAGGTACATGACATGTACATGGCGGTAAGTGGCGAGAGCGTGTGTGAAGAAGTACACCCCTGCAGGGTTATCATGATCTATTCGAATAGTCGTGTCCTCAGTTATGGACTTCTTGGATGCTTACGTGGTATATAGACAACTTGAAATGGATACTCTAAAATGCTCAAGACAAGTGTGAGTGCTATGGATGGCCTTCTCGTAAGGAGACGGGGATGAATCCATAGTAGTGTATTGATGTGGTGGTTAGTGGACTCATGTGCGCTGCCTCACCTCAAAGAAGTTTCTTGTAGTCATAGAACAGGATAGCCATTGAGTCAAAGCTGGCTTGCTGCAACTAAACCCCACATTGCCTTCTTGATACTAATGCATGTATGATAGGATCTGATGTAAGTCTTGTTGAGTACCTTTGTACTCACGTTTGCTTTATTTATGTTTTGCAGGTGAGACATCTGTCTCACTAGTAGTACCGCTTGGACTTCGACGAGTAGCTTGTTACCTCAGCTACGATCTTGTACCCTTGGGAGGGACTTGTAGATAGTCAGGCTTCTCAGCCTTTTTCTTTTGTAGTTGTCTGTACTCAGACATGTAATGCTTCAGTTGCTTGTATGCTCTGAATGACGGGTCATGTGACCCCTATTTGTAGTTAATGCTATGTGGCTCTTCTGGGACTTTATCTATATGGGTTTGCATTATGTTGTGATGCCATGTTGTACATCACATACTTGCATGTTATGCGTACGTGTAACGTGTATTGCTATGTGTGGGATCTGACAACCTAGTTGTCTATCCTTGGTAGCCTCTCTTATGGGGAAATGTATTCTAGTGCTTCCACCGAGCCATGGTAGTCCGCTACAGCCCGGTTTACCGGAGTCCTGCTAGCCCAACACTACTGCTCCGGAACACTTAGACTGGCCGGCATGTGATTCACTTCATTCTTGTGTCTGTCCCTTCGGGGAAATGTCACGCGGTGACATCCGGAGTCCTGCCTAGCCTGCTACAGCCCGGTTCACCGGAGTCCTGTTAGCCCAGTGCTACAGCCCGGATTCACACGCTGCTGACCGACATGCTCGATGTTGATTCATGTATGCCTGTCCCCGTAAGGTAGTGCCACTTTGGGTTCACGATTAGTCATGTCGGCCCGGGTTCTCTGTCATATGGATGCTAGCGACACTATCATATACGTGAGCCAAATGGCGCAAACGGTCCCGGGCCATGGTAAGGCGACACCCGTGGGAATACCGTGTGTGAGGCCGCAAAGTGATATGAGGTGTTACATGCTAGATCGGTGTGACTTAGAATCGGGGTCCCAACAAATATAAACTTGAACGCCCCTCCAAGAGTTACCCAAAATGCAGGTTGCTACCCCGACTGGAGGAAGAAGCGTATGACGCGGCTGATCGGCCTCCTAGTGGCCATGATAGAGAGGCATTCCAGCCAAAAACTCAGCCTGCACCCCGACACCATTCAAATAAAAAGGCATAGGGAAATAAGCCAGACCTGAGAGACGTATTGGAGGACAAAGCAAAACACGCAAGATCGATCTACGGATCACGAGGGCGCGCCACTATGAAATATGATAAACGTCACGCCGGATACAGTAAAAGTAAGTCCGGCCGGGCCAACCATAGCGGACACGACTCATTCGAGCTGCGTCGCGACATAGCCCAGTACAGAGGCACCGCACACCCCCTATGCTTCACAGACGAAGTAATGGATCACCAAATCCCAGAGGGTTTCAAACCCGTAAATATTGAATCATACGACGGCACAACAGATCCTGCGGTATGGATCGAGGATTTCCTCCTCCACATCCACATGGTCCGCGGTGATGACTTACACACCATCAAATACCTCCCACTAAAGCTCAAAGGACCAGCGCAACATTGGCTTAAAAGCTTGCCAACAGAGTCCGTTAGCTGTTGGGAAGATCTGGAGGCCGCATTCCTCGACAACTTTCAGGGCACTTATGTGCGACCACCAGATGCCGATGACTTGAGCCACATAATTCAGCAGCCAGAAGAATCGGCCAGGCAATTCTGGACTCGGTTCCTAACAAAGAAAAATCAAATCGTCGACTGTCCGGATGCAGAGGCCCTAGCAGCCTTCAAACACAACATCCGCGATGAGTGGCTAGCCCGGCACCTTGGTCAGGAAAAGCCGAAATCTATGGCAGCCCTCACGACACTCATGACCCGCTTTTGTGCGGGAGAAGACAGTTGGCTGGCTCGCAGTAATAACATATCAAAGAACCATGGTACTTCGGACACCAAGGACGGCAATAGCAGGTCACGTTGCAACAAACATAAGCGCCGCATTAACAGCGACAATACTGAGGACACGGCAGTCAATGCCGGATTCAAAGGCTCTAAACCCGGTCAGCAGAAAAAGCCATTTAAAAGAAGCACCCCGGGCCCGTCCAGTTTGGACCGCATACTCGACCGCTCGTGTCAAATACACGGCACCCCCGACAAGCCAGCCAACCACACCAATAGGGATTGTTGGGTATTCAAGCAGGCCGGCAAGTTAATTGCCGAAAACAAAGATGAGGGGCCACGTAGCGAGGACGAGGAAGAGCCCCAGCAGCCGAACACCGAAGGACAGAAGAGGTTCCCCCACAAGTGTGGACGGTGAACATGATATACGCAACCCACATCCCCAAGAGGGAGCGGAAGCGTGCGCTCAGGGACGCATATGCGTTGGAGTCAGTCGCCCCAAAGTTCAACCCATGGTCTTCCTGTCCGATCACCTTTGATCGCAGGGACCACCCCACTAGTATCCGTCATGGCGGATTCGCCGCACTGGTCCTAGACCCAATCATCGACGGATTTCACCTCACTCGAGTCCTTATGGATGGAGGCAGTAGCCTGAACCTGCTTTATCAGGACACAGTGCGCAAAATGAGTATAGACCCCGCAAGGATCAAACCCACAAAAACGACCTTTAAAGGCGTCATTCCAGGTGTAGAGGCCCATTGCACAAGCTTAATTACACTAGAAGTGGTCTTCGGATCCCCGGATAACTTCCGAAGCGAAGAATTAATCTTCGATATAGTCCCGTTCCACAGTGGCTATCATGCACTGCTCCAGCAAACCGCATTTGCGAGATTCAATGCGGTACCGCATTATGCATACCTCAAGCTCAACATGCCAGGACCTCGGGGGGTCATCACAGTTAATGTAAACACAGAGCGCTCTCTCCGCACGGAGGAGCACACTGCGGCCCTCGCAGCAGAAGTGCAAAGTAGCCTTTCTAGGCAATCCACCAGTTCGGTGTTTCAAGACTCGGACACCTTCAAGCGTGCTCGGAGTAATCGGCAACTAGACCCCCACCCCAGTCCCAGCCAAATGGCGAAATTCGTGCCACACGTACATAATTACGCATTAAAAATACAATGGGCACAGGCGGGGAGGGGGCACAACTATGGCACGCCCCAATACGCGGCTTAAACCGCACTAGGGGCTTCCTGCTTCGTTATTTTTTCTCTTTCAGGACTTTAATCTCCGGAAACCCTGTCCGGCGGCAACCAAGGAGGCAGAAAGCTACGTCACACCACGGAACTCCCAGGTGGATTACGATAACGAGTGAAATATTTGCTTTAATACTATTCCTCAGCTTGCCCTTGGAAGGGACATATTCCTATCTTTTGCTTATCGCACTATCTATATCATTCTGCTTTAACGCACCTTTTTAAACAATGCATAGCATTAAGACTATTATTGCATTCTTTATATATATATATTGTGTTCATTAATGACGCCTTGCAACCGTACACTTTGGTACGGCCAATACACCAGGGGCTTAAGTACCCCACAATATGGTGTGAGAAGTCCGAACACTTTCACAAGTGTGGCACCCCGAACTTATAGCATTATATGCATCAGCTCTGAATCATGTCTTTGGTCAAATGTTGGGTTTGCCCGGCTCCTATGTTTTGGTACCTTACGTTCCGCTCTATCGGCTAAGGTAGCACTAGGAGAACTACTGCGATTGTGCCCCGGTTCTGCTAGGCTAAGCACCTCGGTAGAGAAAGCTAAAACTGACTGTCATGATAAGGCGAGAGACTGGTCGCTGTTCGGCGAGGTTTCGAGTCCCTAAAGACTTATGCCACTTAGAGCGAGGAGTCGGTCCTGTCCGGCTTAAAGGCGTGTATCGCGCCCCAAATTCGGCCTTCCGAATACCAGGGGCTTCACCGAAATTTAAAATTATAGAATTCTATGGCTAAGTGAGAGTGATAAAGCATTATTAGTCCGGTTGCCTTGTTCGCTGTGCTGAGCACCTCCCTCGAAGGACCCAAAAATGGGAACAAGAGTGCTCAGGTTTATCCCGAACACCCCAGCACTAGTGGCATGGGGGCAGAAGCCGAGGACTAGCCATCTCTCAGATTGGATAAACAGCCAAATAGAAGGTAATATTTTAAATTCAAACAAGCATTGCATAGCGCATATGAAACAAGTTTTCATCATACAGGATCACACGAGCAAGTTTACTCCAATATTACATCCTTTGGACATTCGTCCGCTACAAGACGGGCATTGTCGGTGTCAAAACCGACGGATCTCGGGTAGGGGGTCCTGAACTGTGCGTCTAAGGCGGATGGTAACAGGAGGCAGGGAACACGATGTTTTACCCAGGTTCATGCCCTATTGATGGAAGTAAAACCCTACGTCCTACTTGATTAATATTGATGATATGGGTAGTACAAGAGTAGATCTACCACGAGATCAGAGAGGCTAAACCATAGAAGCTAGCCTATGGTATGATTGTCTGTTGTCCTACGGACTAAAATCCTCCGGTTTATAGACACCGGAAAGGGCTAGGGTTACACAAGGTCAGTTACAAAGGAGGAGATATACATATCCGTATTGCCTAGCTTGCCTTCCACGCCAGGTAGAGTCCCATCCGGACACGAGACGAAGTCTTCAATCTTGTATCTTCATAGTCTAATAGTCCGGCCGAAAGATATTGCCCGACTGTCCGGAGACCCCCTAATCCAGGACTCCCTCGGTAGCCCCTGAACCAGGCTTTCAATGACGATGAGTCCGGCGCGCAGTATTGTTTTCGGCATTGCAAGGCGGGTTCCTCCTCCGAATACACCACGAAAGAATTTCAATACAAGGATAGTGTCCGACCCTATAAAATAAGTTCCACATACCACCGCAGAGAGAATAATATTTTCGCAAATCTAATTTGCTGACTTGTTTTGGCAACATGACATTATGTCATGGCCCGGCGATTATTCAAACTGTTTCCTTTAACTAGCCCCGTAGGCAGTTTTTTGACACGTCTCGTCAAAGCAGAGATCGTGTCCCCTTATCACGGGATTCTCATCAATACGGCCGTGGGTAACCCAACCGTGTCTAGGACTCCTAGATTATAGGCAAGTCCCAAATGGCTACGGAGAGGATGCTTGATATTCACCCTCTTTATAAAGGGACAAGGCTTTTACTTTTTTCCCTCCCGTGCTCAATCGAATCCTTCCCCCGCCTCGAGTTCTAACACCCAAAGCCCAGGTCAGGTGCTTCGGACCTTTAATCATGTCCAGATCTAGCCTTCAAGGCCAGTGGATGCCCTCCTCCGTTATGGAAGAAGACATCAAGAAGTTGAGGGAGGACAGATACCTGACTGCCGAGGTTTCACATCGGCTACCTGCCCGAGGGCAGGTCGTCCCTACTCCTGAACCCAACGAAGACATCATGTTCATCTCCCACTTCCTACGAGGTCTAGGCCTCACTCTGGATCCCTTCATTGGGGGTTGATGTTTTATTACGGGCTAGATTTCCACGATCTAGCCCCGGACTCCTTTCTCCATATCTCGGCATTTATGGTCATATGTGAGGCCTTCCTCCGCATTACCCCTCACTTTGGCCTGTGGCTCAAGACCTTTGATGTGAAGCTGAAGATGGTCGAGGGGCAGCATGTAGCGTGCGGAGGCGCATTAATAAGCAAGATCGCTGGAGCTACATGGCCAAAGGGTTCCATTCCAGAGGTGTCCGGATTATGGCAACGGGAGTGGTTTTACATCACAGCTCCCAGAAGTGCCAAGTGGGTGGCTGTCGGTGTCAAAACTGGCGGATCTCGGGTAGGGGGTCCCGAACTGTGCGTCTAGGCCGGATGGTAACAGGAGGCAAGGGACACGAAGTTTTCCCAGGTTCGGGCCCTCTTGATGGAGGTAAAACCCTACGTCCTGCTTGATTAATATTGATGATATGGGTAGTACAAGAGTAGATCTACCACGAGATCAGAGAGGCTAAACCCTAGAAGCTAGCCTATGGTATGATTGTTGTTCTGTATCTTGTCCTACGGACTAAAACCCTCCGGTTTATATAGACACCGGAGAGGGTTAGGGTTACACAAAGTCGGTTACAATGGTAGGAGATCTACATATCCGTATCGCCAAGCTTGCCTTCCACGCCAAGGAAAGTCCCTTCCGGACACGGGACGAAGTCTTCAATCTTGTATCTTCATAGTCCAGGAGTCCGGCTGAAGGTATAGTCTGGCCATCCGGACAACCCCTAATCCAGGACTCCCTCAGTAGCCCCTGAACCAGGCTTCAATGACGACGAGTCCGGCGCGCAGATTGTCTTCGGCATTGCAAGGCGGGTTCCTCCTGCAAGTACTTCATAGAAGATTTTGAACACAAAGATAGTGTCCAGCTCTGCAAAATAAGTTTCCACATATTGCCATAGAGAGAATAATATTTACACAAATCTAATCTGCTGACGTATTCCGTAGTGTGACACACCACGGCCAAGCTTTTATCCGAATCGTTTTATTATCCCACCTCAGCGCATCATGCGAGGCGGTTTCCTCGGCACGTCTTGTTAAAGCAGAGATCGTGTCCCCTTATTCCGGGATTCTCATCAATACGGGCGTGGGTAACCCAACCGCGCCATTTATTACGGTGCTTGGAGATAAGCGAGTTTTACCAGGCTGGTGGGGACACGTAGTTGCGTCCACCCATATAAGGGGATAAGGATCCACCTTTTCACCTACGCCTTCTTCCTCCTTTGCCTATCCATTCTCACGCACTCGAGCTCCAGCGCCCAAGTCCGCACTCCCCACCTCAACCTTTTCCAGACATGTCCGGAGCGGGAGGCAAGTGGATGGTCTCCTCCGTCACGGCAGGACACATCAAAAAACTAAGGAAGGCCGGATACTTGCCTAACAACATTGCACACCGGCTTCCTGAAGAGGGGCAGCTCATCCCCACCCCTAGGCCCCATGAGAGGGTGGTGTTCCTCCCCCATTTCCTTCACAGACTGGGCTTCCCTCTCCACCCATTTGTCCGGGGGCTCATGTTCTACTATCGCCTGGATTTCCACGATCTGGCCCCGAACTTCGTCCTCAACATCTGGCGTTTATCATCGTGTGCAAGGCTTTCCTCCGCATCCGCCCCGATTTTGGCCTATGGCTCAAGACTTTCAATGTCAATCCGAAGGTGGTGCGTGGCAACCAGGCGGAGTGCGGAGGCACCATGGTGGGCAAGATGCCCAACGTCTTATGGCTTGAGGGCTCCTTTGTGGAGACCCTGAAGGGGTGGCAATCGGGGTGGTTTTACATCACCGAGCCGCGCGACCCTGAATGGGTCGCAGCCCCCGAGTTCCGATCCGGACCGCCTACGCAGCTCACCTCCTAGAAGGAGACGGGCCTGTCGTGGGGTAAAAAAGGAGAGCTGACCGGACTCCAAACATGCGTCCAAACCCTGGTGGACAAGAAGTTCAAACTTGTCAACGTAGTCCAGGTTATGCTCATCCGCCGGATCCTCCCGTGTCAAGAACGGGCTTTCAACCTGTGGGAGTTCAACTCGGCGCAGCACCGAACTCTGAGCAAGCTCTTTGACACGACGTACGAAGATGCCTGGAAGGTGCTTTTCAAGGGCGCCGAGGCTCCAGCATCCGCTACCGAGGATCGCAGATTCAGCGCGTAGCATCACGCTAGCGCGGTAAGTTGTTTGTACCTTTTACAGGGTATTAGTTTTTCATAGTTTAACTCTATGCGGGATCTAAGCTCCCTTACCTTTTACAGGTTTGGCAGGCGAAGTCCGGACAGATCGACTATCCGGCTCCTTTGCCCGAAGACCCAGCCGATGCCCGCTTGGCGAAGCTGCTGGTTCCGGCACCCCATGTGGTGCTGGAGAAGAAGGCCACGAAGAAGGCCACGGGGACTCGAAAGAGTGCCCGGCGCCAGGAGGTGTCGGGTTCATCATCTGACGACTCCAAGGCGCATTCCTCCTGAGAAGACGAGGAGGAGGAAGAAGAGACCCCTCCCCCTCCAGCGGGAGAAGGGAAGAAAAGGAAGGCCGCCCAAACTGGGGAGGCCGAAGGGTCCAAGAAGGGGAAAACCCTTCCTCCGGACTACTCCACTGACGCCGACAATGGCGGAGAGGAGTGGCCGCTCAGGGCCAAGCCCCTAGCTAAATCGTAAGTATCCGGATACCAGAGTAATTCATAGTATTCCTTTATTGCACAGCTTTCCCTTATGTCGAATATGTTTATGCAGCCCACCCAAAGACCGGCTCGACGCATCGTCGAGCGGTTCATTGGACTCGTCGGATGTGAATTCGCTTCCGACGGCTTCCTCCCCCCGCCCTACGGATGACACCAAAGTGTTGTCCTAACAGGTTCCAAGCCGGGAGGAGGTGGTCCTGGAGGCGCCGCAAGGCGACCTCCCGGACTCCAGGAGTAAAGGGGATGAAACCCCCCAGGGCTCCAAGTCCGGTCCTAGGCCGGACACCGCTCCGGAACCTTCAAAGGTTCCAGAGTCCGGCGGGCGACCTCCTTCCAAGAGGAGAAAGCCCACCGTGCCGGTGACCCCCGTCCAACCGGAGGCGCCGGACAATCTGTTGGAGGTGCTCAAAGGCGCCTCCATTGACGAGGAGCACCCCACCATTATGAGTGCGGTGGTCCAGAAGGTTCAGTCCGCCAAGAGCGGACTGACTGAAGCTTGTACTAGCCTCTTAACAGGCTTTGAGGTAAGTAAAGAATGTGTAAATAATATTACCGCATAGACAGTAGCCCCTGATGCTTTGTTTGGCGTTCGGGAAGAAAAGCCGAATATATGATCAAAATGAAATTCGCAGGAGTCTAACAAAAAGGAGTCAATATACGTATGCAGGCTTCTCTGCTGGTGTCCGCCGTACTGACTGCGGAAGTGGACATGCTAAAGCAGAACCTCGAGCAGTCCGAGCAAGAGCTCGGGCGTGCCAAGAAGGAGCTCGAGGAGAAGGAAGGTAAGAAATACCTTGTTTTAAATATATATAAGTGCAATTGCAAAAAATGACAGGATCATCATGGCTATTGTAGGGGCCACGTCTGAGGTGGCGACCCTTAAGCAAGCGCTGGTCGAGGCCGAGAAGAGGGCGGCCACGGAGCGCACCGAGCGGGAGAAGTATGAGGCCGAAGTTGGCAAGGTGCGGCAAGAGCTCCAGGCTCTCATGAAAAAACATGAGAGTTTGGAGCTTGACTCAAAGACGCGAGCGTCCGAGCTTCCGGTGGCTGTTAAAGATGCCAAGTCTTCCAAGGCCGAATCCCAGAAGACCCTCCAGGAGTTGGATGCGGTGAAAAAGATAGCGGCGGGTAAGGCATTCTTTATGCAAAGTAAACATGTAAACGTGAGTTACTTGTTACCTACCCGAATCCGGAGTTCTCCAGGAGCCTTCGCGGATCTTCCCCGTAGCGTGTCCGATGCTGCCGCCTTCTATCGAGCCGAGGAGGGCAGCTCAACAGAGAAGGTGTTCTGGTCTCAGTATGCTGAGGCCCGACACCCCGTGCCCCTGAGCGACCAGCTGAAGCAACTGGTCGAGCTCCACAAGGCGGCCGAACAGGCCATGAAGGGCCTCGTAGTTCGGCTGTGCCCTGGAGAGACTCTGCCTGGGAGCTATTTCGGGCTGGCGCGGCGGCTGGTGGGGGCCTGTCCAAGGCTCGAAGTCATCAAGCGCTCCGTCTGCATTGAAGGTGCCCGTAGGGCCCTTGCCTGTGCTAAGGTGCACTGGGGCAAGGTGGATGCTGAGAAGCTTGTGAAGGACGGGCCACCGCCGGGGAAAGAGCATCACAAGCCCGAGAATTATTAAAAGGATGTTCTGAAGGGTGCCTGCCTTATGGCGGATGAATGTTCCAGGGATGTAATTTTTGAGTAAAACTCGCTCGTTTTGTCCTGTGCGCTGAAAACTTGTTCATATGCGATAAGCAATGCTATTGGAATTTAAAATATTACCTTCTGTGCAGCTGCTTATCAATTCTGAGAGATGGCGAGTCGTTGGCTTCTGCCCCCGTGCCACTAGTGCTGGGGTGTTCGTGGATAAACCTGAGCGCTCTTTCTCCCATGTTTGGGTCCTTCGAGGGAGGCGCTCAGCACAACGAACAAGGCAATCGGACTATAATGCTTGAACACTCTCACTTAGCCATAG